>NC_052160.1:4050449-4309392 GCF_902713615.1 Scyliorhinus canicula | reverse complement strand
TAATAAATTGGCTGACTGATGGGAAACTGAGAATAGCGGGGAATGACTGATTTTTGGACTGGAGGAAAGTTTATAGTGGAGTTTCCCAGGAGTTGGTGTTGGGATTCCTGCTCTTCCTGATGTATCTCATTGACATAGACCTTGTTGTAAAGGGTGCAATATTTGGATTCCAGTTGTTGCTACTCAACAGAAAGGCCCCAGAATGGAACTCTGGCTCAAAAGACCATAATTTTTTAGTTTTTCTTTTTCTTAGAAATGAGTCACCAGACTGCCAATTAGCTTTTAACAACAGAAAGAAGCATTTATTAAAGATCAAAAGATTGACAAAAACACAATACTCCTTCACTCCCACTTAATCTTAATTTAATTTTAATTTCATTCACTTAAATTTCATTTCATTTCATTTTCATCTCCACAAATGTATGCAGATTTTAAGGATAACACTGGTTGCAAAATATGCCATGTACTATAATGTTTTCAGTAAATACACAGTCCCTGTAACCCATCAGCTTAACTGTGCTCAGGCACACTCCACTCTGAAACCAAGTGGTAGATACCGCCCAATCGACCAACTGTAGATTTCTCCTCCAATCCCCCCAGATGATTATCTCTCAAGTTTTTCCAAACACCACTCTCAAGACCCACCTTGGAATCTTCTTCCAAATGCTTTCTGTCAACTTTTTTCAGCAAGGATCCACAGCCAGGATTCCAACTCTCCTTTTTGTATTCCCCTGACTTAAATTGCACCTGCATCCAGGCTTTTGCTCAATCTCTCCACCACCAATAGAACACTGCTGCTCCTCAAGCTGTGCTAAAGTCACCAACTTTAGCATTCCTTTAGATATCTGGTTTCTCTCCAGTCAACCTCACCAGGTCCGCCTCTTTTAACTTTAGTGAACAGCACCTTGTTCAAATTCAAGTTACCTTTTTGTTCCTTTGATTTCAATCTTCCTGAAACTTCTCTTTTTATTCACTGGTTCCTCAAACTAACTCTTCCTCAGTTTCTGGAATTTTGTTTTCTTTCCTATTCCTCCATTGTTCTGCTTCTGGCAGAGTTGTGAGAGCTGCCTTTACCATAGAACATAGAACAGTACAGCACAGAACAGGCCCTTCGGCCCTCGATGTTGTGCCGAGCCAATGATCACCCTACTCAAACCCACGTATCCACCCTATACCCGTAACCCAACAACCCCCCCCCCCCTTAACCTTACCTTTTATTAGGACACTACGGGCAATTTAATCATGGCCAATCTACCTAACCCGCACATCTTGGACTGTGGGAGAACCGGAGCACCCGGAGGAAACCCACGCACACACGGGGAGGACGTGCAGACTCCACACAGACAGTGACCCAGCCGGGAATCGAACCTGGGACCCTGGAGCTGTGAAGCATTTATGCTAACCACCATGCTACCATGCTGCCCAAATACCTTTGCTCTTAATACCTCGCTCCAACTGCATTGGATCCAGTTAAAACAAAGGTCTAAGGGCAGCAAGGTGGCGCAGTGGGTTAGCCCTGCAGCCTCATGGCGTCAAGGTCCCAGGTTCGATCCCGGCTCTGGGTCACTGTCCGTGTGGAGTTTACACATTCTTCCCGTATCTGCGTGGGTTTCGCCCCCACAACCCAAAGATGTGCAGGGTAGGTGGATTGGCCACGCTAAATTGCCCCTTAATTAGAAAAATTAATTGGGTACACTAAATTTATAAAAAAAACTCTAAAGGTCTTTCTGCCTTAAAGTTGGCCCCTGTTTGCGAAGCATCAGCCCATCCTTCTTTACACTAGTTTGCTTGTCATGTTGTAAACTCTCGAAGCGTAGGTGGAATGGTGGTGAAGAAAGCATATGGCATGCTTGCCTTCATAGGATGGGGTATTGCGTATAAAGGCTCAAAATTATGTTACAATTTTATATAGAACGTTGGTTAGCCCACATTTGGAATACTGTGTCCAATTCTGGTCACCACACTACCAGAATGACGTGGAGACTTTGGAGAGAGTACAGAAAAGGTTTACCAGGATGTTGCCTGGTATGGAGGCTATTAGCTATGAGGAGAGATTGAATAAACTGGGATTGTTTGTCCTAGACAGAAAGAGACTGAGATGTGACCTGAAAGATGTTTATAAAATTATTAGGGTATAGATAGGGGGAACAGTTGGAGGTTTTTTCCCAGAGCAGAAATGACAATTACAAGGGGGCGCAACTTTAAGGTGAGGGGGGGAAAAGATTCAGTGGAGATGTGCGGGGGAAGTTTTTTTCCACAGAGGGTGGTGGTGGCCTGGAATTCACTGCCAAGTGAGGTGGTTGAGGCAGATACTTTAGCTACCTTTTTAAGACAGGCGGTTGGTCTAGATAGGACACGTGATCGGCGCAGGCATGGAGGGCCGAAGGACCTGTTCCTGTCCTGTATTGTTCTTTGTTCACAGTGCAGACAGCATTTGAAATGAAACCAAAGCCCCCCATAAATGCAAACACCTTTGTTTAACATGAATCAAGTTTTACCCTTTCCTACACAGAAATACTAAATTAAACTAATTTAAATTTAAAACTTAATTCTAATATCCAATAACACAAACATGGATGTCAAAGGGACATTGACAAGTTGGCCAAATGAGCAGAAACCTGAGAGATGAATTTCAATGTAGAGAAATGTAGGTAATGCATTTCGGTAGAAGGAACGTGGGGAGACAATATAGGCTCAATGGTACAACTTTGAGGGGAGTACAGGAGCAGAGGGACCTCTGATTCAAGTGCATAAATCTCTAAAGATGACCAGGCAAGTTGAAACAGTTGTTAAGAAGGCTTGTAGGATGCTTGGGGTTTATAAAAGAAACAGAGTATAAAAGCAGGGAAATTATGCTACACCTCCTGTAGATCATTGGTCAGACCACATTTGGAATATGTTCAGTCCTGTGCACCTTCTTTAAGGAAGGATGTTAACACCCTCGAGAGAGTGCAGAGGAAGGAGATTTACTAGGAATGAGGAATTATAGATACAAGGAGAGATTAGAGAAATCTCTCTCATAAAATCTCTCTAATTTCTAGAGCAGGAGTGGTACCTTATTGAGCTGTTCAAAATTATGAACAATTTTGACAGGGTAAAGAAGTTTCCTCCAGTTGGTAAGTCAGTGACTCGGGGTCACAATTTCAAGATGGTCAGCAGGAGAGCTAGGAGTGAGATGAGGGGAAACACTGCACTGGAATGCACTTCCTGGGAGAGTGGTGAGGATGTATTCCAGAAATAATCTTTATTAGGCTTACATTAACATTGCAATGAAGTTACTGTGAAAATCCCCTAGTTGCCACACTCCGGCGCCTGTTCGAGTACACGAAGGGAGAATTCCGAATGTCCCATTCACCTCACAGCACGCCTTTCGGGACTTGTGGGAGGAAACCGGAGCACCCGGAGGAAACCCATGAAGACACTGAGGGAACGTGCAGACTCCGCACAGACAGTGACCCAAGCCGGGAATTGAACCCATGTCCCTGGTGCAGTGAAGCATAGGATGTTTCAAAAGCAAGCCGGGTATATATTTGAAAGTGATTAAATTAGAGTGCTGCAGAGATAGGACTGGGACTAGCTGGGTAGCACTTTCAGGAGCTGGTGTGGTCACAATGGGCCAAATGGCCTCATTTTGTGCTGTAAAATTTTGTAACATAAAACTATCTCTGCTTCCTGGCAATTTCTCAATTTGCAAATAATGAAACCTGGAAGTATTTGTGAATAATGAGGTTGATGGTGTAGAATTTTGAAGGGACAAGGGCATGGACAAGTTGGTTTAATAGGTGGGCAAGTGGCAGATGAATTTTATTTTGGAGTAGTGTGATGTGATTTCTTTTGGTGGGATGAACGAAGGGGTGAACGAAGAGAGAAAATGTGAAGTGGTGTAGGAGCAGTGGGACCCGAGTGTTGATATTCATAAATCATGGAAGATGCTGACAGGTTGCGGGTGCATTTAATAAAAGCATGCGGTATCCTGGGTTTATCAATTGGAGTACACAAGAGCAAGGCAGTTAGTGGAGTTCTGGGCCCAGTTCTGAGCACCACATTTTGGGAAGGATGTGAAGAGAAGGTGCAGAAAAAAATTCACAAGAATAGTTTGAGGAATGAAAAACTTGTTACATAGAAAGATGTAGAATTTGGGACTATTCTACTTGGGAGTAGATTTGATAGTTATTCAAAGGTGTCTGGATAGCGTAGATAAGAAAAAATTGTTTAGTTGAAGGATCAAGAGGGTGCAGACTCATGATGTCAATGGAGACGTGAGGAATCATAGAATCCCTACAGTGCATAAGGAGGCTATTTGAGCCTACACCACTCGGGATTGAGCACTCCACTCCACTCAGGCCCACTACCCGTCCTATCCCTGTAACCCAACCTAACTGCACAACCCTGGCCACTAAGGGGTAAATAAAAAAATAAAAAAATCATGGCCAGTCCACCTGTGGGAGGAAACCGGAGGAAGCCCACGCATGCGCGGGGCGAAAGTGCAAGCTCCACACAGACTGTCACCTGAGGCCAGAATTGAACCCAGGTCCCTGACGCTGTGAGACAGCAGTGCTAACACTGTTCTGCCCTTTTCATGCAGCAAGTAATCTAAACTGCTTGAACATAGGTTAATTATAGGACGTGAATCGGTTGCCTTTTTCTCTCCATTTTTTATTTCCCAGGCAATCTGGTTACATCATTTGCTAGTGGTATGAGGCTTAATTTTTGACAGAACCCTAGTTATTAATGTGACCATCATTCCAAAATGAAGTATAGGTTTTTTTTCTCCATGTGCACATGGGCCATCACAGCGCCATGTACCGCAAGCCTCATTTAAACCTCCTTTTCATTCCCTCTTGGTCTGTCCCGCTGAATACTTCAGTATTTCCTGCTCTTTCCAAACATGCCCATGTTGGAATGCAACTCGTTGGGCTATACAATTCCCGCTCACTCAACCGGTCTCATTGTCCCATGAATTTAAAGCCCACCTTCCTGCATTGTCTCTTCAGCTATGCATTTTTCAGTGCTATCTTCCTATTTCTATACTCACTAGAGCATGGCCTCGGGAGTAATCCAGAAGTTACTATAAATGAGGTCCTGTTTAATGATCTCCCCCCTTAAGCCTTGCAGACCTTATCCCTCTTTCTACTTGTATTGTTATTGATTTAAAACAATAACAAATTTAGAATACCCAATTCCTTTCCAATTAAGGGGCCATTCAGCGTGGTCAATCCACCTACCCGGCACACCTTTGGGTTTTGGGGGTGAGACCTACGCAGACACGGGGAGAATGTGCAAACTCCACATGGACAGTGACCCAGGGCTGGGATCGAACCTGGCTCCTCGGTGTCCTAAGGCAGCTGTGCTAACCACTGTGCCACCGTGTCTCCCCTTGTTGTTATTGATGACTGTAACCATTGGCTGTTCAGCCTGCCCCCTCAGAATATTCTGCAACCACTCAGTGACAGCATGGATCCTGAGGCAACATCCCATCCTTAATCATGTCTCTGACTGTAGAAATGACTGTCTCTTCCTCTAATCATTGAAACCCTTATCCTTATTACTTTTACTTTCTCCACCCTGCCCCATAGAGCTGAGTGACCCCTGTTGCCATGGACTTGGCTCTGGTTGCACTCTCCAGTGGAACCATCACCCTCACCATGAGATCATGGCTGATTTGTGACCCAACTCCACATACCCACCCATGCCGCATAATACCTTCAGTTAACAGAGATCTATCCATGGATTTAAATGAACAATTAGCCTAGCATCCACTGCATTGACGGAAGTTTCAAAGTTTGACCAACCTTTGTAAATGTTTCCCAAATCACTCCTGAAAGTCAGACTCATTTTTAGGCTTAATCCCTAGACTTGCATGCCCCAACAAATAGAAAAAGTTATCAGTTCTCCCATATATCTTGATATCTCCCCACGAGGTGCATTAATTACAGGCAACCGGTCGCACTGTCTCCTCGTTGTTGAATGAAATTAATTTTACATCCAATTTATTACTGAACCTTTATATATTTACTTCCCTGGAGCGTAGGAGGCTTAGGGGTGATCTTATAGAGGTCTGTAAAATAATAAGGAGCATCGATAAAGTAGATAGTCGACATCTTTTTCCAAAAGTAGCCGAGTCTAGAACTAGAGGGCACAGGTTTAAGGTGAGAGGGAAGAGATACAAAAGAGAGCAGAGGGGAAATTTCTTCACACAGAGGGTGGTGAGCATCTGGCTGCCAGAGGCAGTGGTAGAGGCGGGTACAATTTTGTCCTTTAAAAAGCAGTTGGACAGTTACATGGGCAGGATGGGGACAGAGGGACATGGACCAAATGCAGGCAAGTGGGACTGGCTTAGTGATAGAAACCGGGCGGCATGGACCAGCTGG
Source organism: Scyliorhinus canicula (assembly GCF_902713615.1). Taxonomy (NCBI): domain Eukaryota; kingdom Metazoa; phylum Chordata; class Chondrichthyes; order Carcharhiniformes; family Scyliorhinidae; genus Scyliorhinus; species Scyliorhinus canicula. The sequence continues at coordinate 4,303,021 of NC_052160.1, read as the reverse complement.
GCTGAAAGGCCTGTTTCCATGCTGTAAACATCTGTGACTCTGAGTCAGATGCTGCTCCAGACCCGAAACCAGAGCTCAAGCTGCTCAGCTGATGGGACTTCCTGTACATGTGGTTGGCATGACACGAGAAGTGCCTGGAATTCCACATGACACAGGACACGTGGATGGGACTGAGGTGTCCTGCCATCTCGCTATTAATTTAGACTGTTTATTTTTAAGTTAATTAGGACAAAATAAAAAACACTCCGTTGCTTCACTGCTGATATTTTTAGTCTCCCATACCTTGTGCTCCCTTGCCTCTGGTTTGTCCGATTCAACTTTGCTTATTTTCTTTTAGTTTTAATTAATTTCTTCTTTAAGTACAGATTAGGTTAATTCACTTGTTTTGTCAAATTACCGTCTGAGCTTCTGTGTGCTGTGGCGCCACTTTATTTTGCTATACTCGTATCTAAATCATTTTCAGGATTCTCATTGCAGCCACTGAACCTTTTCAGCAGAAAGAAGCTCTGCGTATTAATAAAATAGCTTCTGTGTAGTAATTTGATGTCTTTATTTTTTTAGGTCTCTTACATTGATGTTTTTCGGGACTCGACCTTTTACCTCTATTTTGTTCTAGTATTGATCGAACTTGTCCTTTCCTGCTTAACAGATCAGCCTCCACTCTTCTCTGAATCTGTTAAGGATTCTGTGAGTATTGATCTTTTTTAAATGAAGTTTGTAGGTCTTTATGTTGTGCAACTAAATGCTATAAATTCTCATGATATGAAAGCATGACCAGTTTTTCTGGAAACAAGAGGGTGAGGATTCAGCTTCTACATTCCCCGGGTGTGCAGTAAGCTCAATGATGGAAAATGCCATGTGAGAATTCACAATTTCATGATGTGTGCTGCCGGCAGTTTACAAGCTGATTTTGTTGCCCTTAAATGCAGAGAAATGTTAAGTGATTCACTTTGGTAGGAAGGATGTGGAGAGATTACGTAAATTGAAGGGTGCAGTTGTAAAAGAGGTGCTGGAGTCGAGGGTCTATATTAATCATTGAAGGTGGCAGGACAGGTGGAGACAGTTCATAAAGCATGTAGCTGTCCTAGCTGTTATTAATCGGGCCTAATGGTACATTAACAAGGAAGTGATGTTAAACTTGAATAAAACACTAGTTCGGCCTCGACGGGTTCTGAGCACCATACCATGGGAAGTCTGTGAAGGCATTGGGAGGGTGCAGCAAAGATGCACGAGGAATCTGTTTTTTAGATTGGTGAAGTTGGAACTGTTTTCCTTGATAAGTTTTCAGAGGAAATTTTATTGAGGTATTTTAGATCATGAGGGTTCTGAACAAAGAATGAAATGTTATTCGCGTTGGTGGAAAGATCGAGCACAAGAGGGTGCAGGTTTATGGTAATTTGCAGAAGAAGCAATGGTGAAATTGAAGGAACTTCCCGCAACCAGTGGTTGGGAACTGGAATGTGCTGGCTGAGAATGTGATGGAGACAGGATCAACTGAGGCACTCGAGGGAACTGGATTACTATTTGAAAAGGAAGAATGTGCAGAGTTACAGTGAGAGGACATAGAGTGGCACTCGGTAGATTCTCCTTTGGAGAGCCAGCTGAATGGCCTCATCTGCACTGTCATAATCTTACGGTTATGAGAAAACTGGGTTTGTTGGAGTTGAAAATTTTAGCAAAGATAATTACAGCAAAGTTTGTTTTCCAGTTCGGATATTTCCTAAATTAATTTACAACAGTGTGTGTGCAGGGTGCTGAGAGAATCTACTAAATGGGGAGATTTGCTCCACAGAGTGACAACAGGAATTTGGCGAGAGTAGCAATTTGGTGTGGGGAGGGGAGAGGTACCACAAAAAATTAAACCAGAAAGTAAATATATCAATATTCAGTAATCAATTGGATCTGAAATAATTTAATTCAACAAGAGAGGTATTGTGACGTGATCTGTTGCCTGTAAGTCCTGTGTAGTCCAGATATTAGGGGGAACTGGTAAGGTAGATGGAGAGTAAACACTTATGTTTGTTAGGGCATGTAGGACTATGGATTGAGCCTATAAATGAGAGTCTGATGTTTCAGTGTGAATTGGGAAACACTTGCGAAGGATGGTAAAATTGTTAAACTTCTACCAATGCAGCTGATGTTAGGCTAATTGTTAATTTTGAATCTGAGATTGATAGATCTTTTTTAACTGAAGGTATTATGGGGAATGGATGGGTATATGGAGTTGGGTCAGAAATCCGCCATTATCTCATTTAATAGCAGACCAAGCTTACGGCTAACTGACCACTTCCTGTTCCTATATTCCTAACTCCAGAATTCTTGTGCTCTAGATAATCCTGTGTCGGGCAGTGCCCCTGTTGCTCGAGCTCCGGGTTTGAGCTTGAGAAACAGCTACAGTCACTGCAGGGAATATGGGAGGTGTAAAATTTCCTGGTACATGCTGTCCAGGAAGCTACAGAAAATTCTGAAGGATAACGAGTGGGTGGCCATTCTGCAGGTTTGGAAGAGGCAGATAAGGCAGGGAGATGAGGGTTTTTTCCCCTCGGAAGGTTGTAAGTCTTTGGAACGCTCTTTCTTAAAAAGCGGTGGAGTACAGTCTTTGAATACCTTTTTAAAGGGAAGAGGTGGTTAGTTTCTTGATCAGCGAGGGTGGCGAAACAGAATGTGAGCAGTTAAGACAAAAGGTAACCCGAGTGGTTTAGAAGCACATAAATGGTGGTGGATGAGTGGGGCTGATTAAGGACCTCTTGTGGAGGAAGAGGGCATTAATATAAGTACTTTGCATTTATTTTTCCTGGAAATGAGGATGATTTGATGTAACATAATGGCGCAGGAAGTTATTGAATCAAAGACAAATAGAGGATGTATTTAAAGGATGCCAGTCCTCGGAAGTAGAAATGTCAACTTGTATGGATTGGAAGAATGCAAGGTTACTGAAGCAAGTAAGATTAGAAACTGTTGAAGGCCTGACCGCATTCTTCCAATCCTCCTTGGATATGGGGTAATAGCAGAGAACTGGACGATGTAAATGTCACACCCGTACTCTAAAAGGAACGGTGGATAAGTCCACAACTCCAGTTCAATCAGTCAGTAATGTATTCAACAATGTGGAGAATCGTAATGGACAGCAACAGGATGTAGACTGGGTAAAATGATAGGCAAATGGCTAGTGACATGTATTGGTAGAAAGAATGAAGAGAGGCCATATGAATGATGGAATTTTAAAGGAATTGAAGAACACAGCTGGGGTGTATGTGCACAAATTATTGAAGGTGACACGACAAGTTGAGAACGTGTTGAGAAAGCATGTGGGAGTTTGGGCTTTATTAATGGAGGTAGAAACATCAGCAAGTTATTTATATTCACCCTCAGCTGGCATAATGTTGAACATGGGCACTAGACTTGGAAGGACATTAAGACCTCTGTGGAAGAGATTTACTTGAATGGTACGAGGTGGGGCTTCTGTTATGTTATGAGACTGGAGATGCTGACATTGCTTCTCTCAGAACATAGCAGGTTAAGAGGGTATTTAACATAAATGTTCAAAATCATGAATACTTTTTAGTAGTGTAACTACAGGAAAGCTGTTTCTAGCAGTATTGTGGGTAATGTGGGAGGGGGGGGGGAATTTAAGGCGATTGGAAAAAGAGCTGGGGGTGACGTCAGGAAATGTTTCTTTACTGTGAGTTGTCCTGATGGACGTTACCTGAAAAAGGTGACGGTGGCAGATGCAGTAACATTTAAAAGCAGATTAGATTAAATACTTACTTTTTAAAAAAATAAATTTAGATTACCCAATTATTTTTTCCAATTAAGGGGCAATTTAGCGTGGCCAATCCACCTACTCTGCACATTTTTGGGTTGTGGGGGCGAAACCCACGCAGACACGGGGAGAATGTGCAAACTCCACACGGACAGTGACCCAGAGCCGGGATCGAACCTGGGACCTCAGCGCCGTGAGGCGGTTGTGCTAACCACTAGGCCACCGTGCTGCCCTGATTAAATACTTGCTTGACGGGCTATGGGGAAAGAGAAGGGGACCGACACCTAGTTAAAGAGCTGGTACCATGGACCGAATGATAAGGCAGAGAGGGCCATTCTGCGATACTATTTTTCTTTGTTGCAAATTACTAATTACTGTGCTGGAAAACCAAGAAGCTTCTGAGAGACTTAGTTTTAAATTTTCCGATACTGCAGTTTGTACTCTTCATTACATCAATCTCAGTTATTCTTTTTTATGTATTCTACACAATGAAGAAGTGAAGCCTAGCAATTTGGGTTCTGGAAAATTCCCAGGAAAAATCCCATGTAGAGCATTCATGTGAAAATGTAATACTGATTTGTAGATAGAGGCAGTGATACGTAGTCTCTGGCATGATATAAACCCGAGAATTCTGCTGCGGTGTCTGTTCCTATTCAGCAACACTGCCAGCTACTCCCCAGTGTGACATTTCTCAATTTCATGCACCTGCTCACTCTTCAAATGAGATAACTAGAGCTTTTACAGATGTCAATCTTTGGTTAAATGTCATTAAATGGATTGTAAGAGTATCACACAATTTTGGTTTTCAAGTATGGCGGTCATTAAAACAGGCACCTGCCTGACCACCTGTATCAACTGTTGAACATCCAGAGCTGACTGTTCCAGAATAAACAGCCAGGACAAAGTGCTAAAAACTAACCTATTAGCCAATCTGCATCCTACCTTTTTCAAGATAATCTGGTATCACCAAATGCCAATATTTGCTCCTGAGAAAGTTGTACAAATGTGAACATATCAAGGTACAAGCTTTGAAAGTTGCATTCCACATGGAACTATCCATTTAGTGAAAACTAAGCAGTCAGATCAAAGTATGATTTGATTTGATGTAATTTTGGGATGGAAATCCTAATGGAACAAGATTATATTCCAAGGACAAAGCTCGGGCGTCTAGTTTGCCACAACCATCATTTTCGATACTCCTCCTTTTGGCAAACACAGTAATCCAATACAGCACAAATAGCACAATAAAACTATTTAAAATAATTTTTAAATTGCAATTTTCCGTAGTCAGTAAGTGTAAAGAAATCCCTGAGCTTTAAAGTATTTTAAAACTTTAACGTACACTGATGTAGCTTTACTTGACGTCCAGTGGCGAATGCAATATGAATGATAAACAATCTGGCAAACTTAAAGGCAACTGGTTTAATTGGCTTCCGTTGTGTTGTAAATGCTGTCTGTCAGATGTATTAACGTATCACCTCATTCTTGGGCATAGCTCACTCGTGTGTATCTTGCCATCCCACACTGAAGAGAGCTTTAATTTTAGAAACACTATTTCAAAATGCCTAAAATTCTGCCAATTATTTAAAGTTATTCGGATTGCTTTGCGTTCTTACAAGGCAACTGTTGCGGCATGAATATTGACAAGCCATTTTACGCTATTTGCCTTTCCATGAAATTGTGTCTTTTACTTCCGAAATCCTTTTAATTAGTTTGTTTGAGTGCAGAAAATAGGATTCTAAGGGAATTGTTTCAGTTGAACAGCAGGGCCCACCTGTTTCATTGCACAGCTCATTTTCTGCCATTATTTTGCTGCTGCAGCTTTTAATATTGTAAACTCACAACGTTCCTTTTTTCAGCGACTTTTAACTAAAGTAGAGGATGTATTGGTTGGATTTCACTTTTGTTGAGACGATAACTTTTTTTTCTTTATCTAGAATCTTTGCCCTGAGCTAAGTGCTTCCTTCCTGTCCAGGATAACATTCTGGTGGTTTACAGGGTATGTGGAAAACACTCCTTTTGTAATATCACTTATTTCTATTGCGCAGAAATTTTCTGTCAGATAATTTTGATTTCCTGACCGATTTAATTTATAATGTTTCGGATGGATATGGATTTGTGTTGTTCGAGCAATGAGACGTAATCTATTAATATGTATTGCATATGCATGCATTTTATCTGGCACACTACTGTGCTGAAAAGGCAATAAAACAGTCACGGATGTTTCTGACCGAGTCTAAAGTGACGAATGGAAATCTTTCATTCTCCTCTAATCAACTGCTAATTAACTTGAAGCTGTATTTTTAGCAAACAAAAATTGGACATTGTGACTTTAAAAACCCCAATGTTTTACTACAAAAATAGAATAATGCATTACGTCGTCTTTGCAGTTCTTATGAAATTATACTTCTCATCATTCCATAAGTAACATTATGGGAGGTTAGCTGTTTGATGAAACCAGTTTGTATATTCCTCATTTTGTTCATCAGAAATTATAGATTGTTCTAGGCAATAATAATAATAATCACTTATTGTCACAAGTAGGTTTCAATGAAGTTACTGTGAAAAGCCCCTAGTCGCCACATTCCGGCGCCTGTTCAGGGAGGCCGGTACAGGAATTGCACCCGCGCTGCTGGCTTTGTTCTGCATTACAAGTCAGCTGTTTAGCCCACTGTGCTAAACAAGCCCCTCTCGTATAAAGGAAACTGTAAAGCAGAAAGCCTGTCACTTAATACTCCGCACTGAATTTCCCATTATCCTCTAACCTCCATAGACTCTTCCTTCGATAACAGTTAAACTTTGGACTAATTTTCGCACTGAGCACCATGTATGTGCAGACACACAGCAGCATAGGAGGTACCACAGTCATTTTTCTGTCCACAAAAATGGGGAAAACAACTGGCTGCTCTCCAATAAGAGAGAATTTAACCATTATCCCTTGACAATCAATGGCATTGCTATTACTGAATCAAGAACTGTCAACATCCAGGGGTTACCATTGACTGGAAACTAAACTTGCCTATCCATATAAATACTGTGGCTGCAAGCGCACGTCCGAGGCTAAGAATTCTGTGGTGAGTAACTCGTGTCCTGACCCCAAAGCCTGTCCACCACCTAAAAGGCACAAGTCAGGAGTGTAATGGAATACTCTCCACTTCCTGGATGAGTGCAGCTTCACCAACGCGCCAAGAAGCTCAAAACCATCCAGGAGAAAGCAGCCCGCTTGATTACTACCCTTTCCACAGACATTCAATCTCCTCTCCCCACCACAGACTCGCAGTGGCAGCAGTTTGTACCATCTACAAGATACACTGCAAGAACTTGCCAAGCCTCCTTACAAACCCAGAGCCGCTACTATCTGGAAGGACAAAGGCAGCAGATGCATGGGAACACCATCCACTCCAGTCACACATGATCCTGATTTGGAAATATATCGCCGTCCCTACATTGTCTCCGGGTCAAAATCCTGGAACCCCCTGTCGGCACCATGTGTACTTACACCACATGGTCACAAGGCTATTAGGGATGGACGATAAATTATTGTCTAGCCAGTGGCTCCCACATCTCGGGAATGAAAAGGGAAACATTGCTGTGCATTGAGATTTTCCTTGCTGGAACTGATAGAGATCTAATTTTTTTTTCCAATTAAGAGGCAATTTAATGTGGCCAATTCGCCTGTCTGCACATCTTTTTGGGTTGTGAGGGTGAAACCCACGCAGACACGGGGAGAATGTGCAAGCTCCACACGGACAGTAACCAGGGGCCAGGATTGAACTTGGATCCTCAGCGCTGTGAAGCAGCAGTGCTAACCACTGTGCCACCATGCCATCCCTACTGAAATAGATTATTGTGACCTTGGAGAGTGTGCTATCTCAGCCATAGTATATGAAATATCAAGCAAATCATAACTTCTAAATATTATGTCAGCTGATTTGCAAACAATGATTCATGAAATTGGCTTATAATGTGCTACCCAAGGAGGCGTGGCAAGTTCTTGCAGTGCATCTTGTAGATGGTACAAACTATTTATTGCCTTCAATGCTTTCTTCAAATTAAGTGCACTAATAAGCCAATTTCCTGCCCAAAGTAAATAAATAATTGTTAATTTCTCCACAAGTAGAAAATGTTGTACCACCATTGTTGACCTTTAATCACCTGTTCATTCCGAAGTTGTGACCAATGTCTCTTCAGTTTAGTCAATATTATTTCTTTCAGAAAGTTGATTTTTGTAAAGTGATTGAAGTGAAACTATAATTTTTGTTTGAATATTGGCAGTGATGCAAAAGTAATGTTTCAATTTTACATTAGTCATATAGTTCCTTGGTCTGTAGACATTGGAGTATCCGGTTTCTTCTTTGTTTCTGTTGCATTAATATTTCTTTTAGTTGTGTAGTTTTTCAATACCATTCTGCCCGTCACCATTTTGCGTACCTGGTTAGCTTTCAACATAAATTTTATCCTCTGAATTCCTCCACATTATGGATCTTGATCCGAAAATACAAGTGACCCATTAATGTGTGCTTTCTTGCATTACTTCTTCAGGATGACAGTTTTGGGATATAAACGACCATTGGAGCCAGGTGATTTATGGTCCTTAAATAGGAAGGATAAATCTAAAACGATTGTCCCACAACTTGTTGAAGAATGGGAGAAAGAATGCGCAAAGAATACCAGGTAATAGATATATTTGTAAATGTTACTCTTGACTAAAAGTATTACAGTTTTTACATGGTTTCTGTAAATTGCGTTCATTCTTCTTGTGCTCCAAGTAACTTTTAATAATCTTAGATTTCCTTTTTCATTTGGAAAAGACAAGGTGAAATGGTTTACTCTCCTAAGAAGAACAGAACCAAAAAACAGCACGAGGATACTGGGGAACCTGATGAAACACATGTATTTATTTTAAAGAAGAAAAAGAATTTGCAACCTTCACTGCTGAAGGCACTTTGTAGAGTCTTTGGCCCATACTTTATGATGAGCTTCCTGTATAAAATCATTCATGACTTGTTGATGTTTGCCAGCCCTGAAATTCTGAAGTAAGTTGCACAAGAGTTTGCAAAATAAAATGATTGCTGTAATGTTCTTTGTTGGACACGTACTGATATCATCAGTTGATCCATACTGATGTATTTTAACCTGAGCCCACGTGTGTTTGTGACACTAATCTTGCAACGTGAATGTAAGTCATAAGAAGTAGGCCACACGAGCCACTGAAATGGCTTCTCAATCCCCCTGGTGCCCAGAAGTCTATCGACTTCCGTTTTGAGTTGAATGACCATCTACAGTTGAGTGTACAAATTTCTCCTCAATGCAATCCTAAATTGCTGACCCCTTAGTTTGAGACTGTGACCCCATGTTCTGATTCTTCAACCATAAGAAACATTTTCTCAGGGTTAAAAGCCCCTGAAATATTTTACATGTCCCACCTCTCATTCTTCTAAACATCAATGAATATACAGTGTCTTCCCCCCCATAGGACAGCCCTCTCAATCCGGAAATCAATCTAGTTGCCATTAAGTATTTCCTTGAGTAAGGAGACCAAAACTTCACACCGTACTAGAGCAATATTATGTATGCATAATTAGAACATAGAACATAGAACAGTACAGCACAGAACAGGCCCTTCGGCCCTCAATGTTGTGCCGAGCCATGATCACCCTACTCAAACCCACGTATCCACCCTATACCCGTAACCCAACAACCCCCCCCTTAACCTTACTTTTATTAGGACACTATGGGCAATTTAGCATGGCCAATCCACCTAACCCGCACATCTTTGGACTGTGGGAGGAAACCGGAGCACCCGGAGGAAACCCACGCACACAGGGGGAGGACGTGCAGACTCCACACAGACAGTGACCCAGCCAGGAATCGAACCTGGGACCCTGGAGCTGTGAAGCATTTATGCTAACCACCATGCTACCCTGCTGCCCAATTGTAGTAAGAGTTCTTCACATTCTCACTCCCATCCCTCTGTAACAAAAACTAACATACTGTTTCCATTCCAAATTATTAATATTTTAATAATCTTTATTGTCACAAGTAGGCTTACATTAGCAACGCAATGAAGTTACTGTGAAAAGCCCCTAGTCGCCACATTCTGGCGCCTGTTTGGGTACACAGAGGGAGAATTCAGAATGTCCAAATGACCTAACAAGCACGTCTTTCGGGACTTGTGGGAGGAAACCGGAGCACCCGGAGGAAACCCGCGGAGACACGGGGAGAACGTGCAGACTCCGCACAGACAGTGACCCAAACCGGGAATCGAACCTGGGATCCTGGAGCTGTAAAGCAACAGTGCTACCCACTGTACTACCGTGCTTTACCTGCACGTTAACTTTCTGTAATTCATGTGAAAACCTTGGTGTCTCAGTGCAAACAATTTCCACTTTTTTTTATTTTCTTACCAAATGGATAACATCACACCTCACCAAGTTGTAATTCACCTACTGTGGTCTCTGCCAATGATTCAATCTATCTATATCTCTGTGCAGCCTCTTTGTATCTTTCTCGTCACTTTTTGTCCCACCTAACTTTGCAACGTCAGCAAATTTACAAGATGATAATATGGATTGTAAATAGCTGATCCTTGTTGGTCACAGCCTGCCAACTCAAAATCAATTTGTCCGTACTCACTTTCAATCCATGCTAATATATTACGCCCAATTCCATGTGTACTAGTTTTGTGTAATAACCAGTTAGTGACACCTTACTGAGTGATTTTTGAAAATTTAAGTGTACTCTTACCCATTTAACTAGTTATGTCCTTAAAAAAAAACCTCAAAATACTATTTCCCTTTCATAAATCTGTGTTTCATATTATGCATTTTATTCAGCAATAAAAGAATATTTTGTTTTGGTTATTTTTAGCTTCGAATAGGAGGTGAAGCTAATGTGTTTTAGGAACAGTTCACACAAGTTCTGAACTTTTAAGTTAAATCTATCAACATAGCACACAATTGTTTATTGTCTTCAACAAAAGAAAGCTTGTTTTCAATTTCCCCCTACACACATTACAAAGTGACAGTTTTGGTTTTAACGTTTCCAATGTCAGGAATTTACTTGTGCTTTGGCGAAAACTACAACAAAATACTGAAAAAATGCCATGATACAAGTCTGGAGGGGGAGGGGTGTGGGAGGGGAACGAGGAGAAGTGAAGAGATTTTAAAAAAAAATGTGGGGTTTGTCTTCCCTGTATACGCACAGAAATGGTAAGCACGGATATCAATTGTTACACCAGGCAGGAATAGCTTACATTTATGTAATGCCTTGATTATACAGGATTTTCTTGGTGCGCTTTACAAAGAAATAATGAGAACGGATCCCAAGCCATGGAGAGCAGTTTGGAAAAGCGAATTAATTCTACGGTGAAAAGAATAGACAAGTCGGGAGGCCGAGTGACTTGGGAAGGGAGTTCCAGAAGGTCGGGACCAAGGTCGATGAAGGCTTTACCACCAGTGATGTGGCAATAGATGGAGGATGTACAAGAAACTAGATTCTTAAGACCAAAGCGTGGTCAGAGGGGAAGTATGGAGGAGATTGTAAGGCTGATGAGGCAATTCAAATTTGATGCATTTGAGGGACTGGGGACCACTGTAAATTGGTGAGGATAGGTGATGTGTGAGAGCGATAGGATATGTATGACACCACTTTTTGACCAGTTGAAGTTGGGGACTACAGGTGATGGGGGATTAGTAGGGAGAGCATTGAGGTACAGTATTCTGGCTTGGGCAAAATTCCAGATAAGTTGTGGCATAGTGAAGTCTAGATGGTGTGGAGAGGAGCGTTCTTGAAAAGGTGGAAAAAAGTGGACCTCATTGAAAAGGAAGTGGAGTAGGAAACTTTGCCTGGGATCTAACACACTGGAGTAGGAAACCTCGCCTGGAATCTAACACACTGCCCACATTGCAAGTGGTTTTGTTCATTCTGAGTGGCCTGGGAATGGATGACGCCATGGTCAGGGGAGCTGAACTTGTGGTGGATAATTTCTTGCTTGAGGCTCTTCTAATGCTGCTTTGTGAAGCAAGTAGTATAATCAAAATTGATCCTTTTTTATTTTCATGACTTCTTCTGCAATATTTCTAGACGACGTTGGGGACTCAATTGAGATTTTTAAAAAAGTTCTGAATCTAAATCTTCTCCCCGGCAGTGGCAGTGTAATGTTACATTAATCTGTTGTGAAATTGGGCAACTAATGTTTGTCCGTGGTTTACCATAGTGCATATAAACATAACTCATGGCATTTAATCCATTTTTTTATTCTTTTAACAGATTGCTGTTGCAGTTTATCAATAATGAAAATGCTCCCGCCTGGCAAGGCTACTTTTATGTTATGCTGCTATTTCTTTGCGCACTCATACAGACTCTCTTCCTCCATCAATACTTCCAAATTTGTTTTGTTACTGGAATGAGATTGAAAACTGCTATTATAGGAGCCGTTTATAGAAAGGTATGAATTCATTCTACAGCCTTGTTAGTGTAACAAAATTGGTTTTAAAAAAAACGACATGCTAGTGCTCTCTGAAGTCTATTGTAGTGGTATAAGGTGAAAACATTAAACTGAAGGAAGAATTATGAATCAGTCATGAGGCAGATACATGGAGTAGGATATCTGTAGTTTTGTCAAGTAATCTAATGTAAAATATCAGAAGTTGGCAGCTAGTTGTCGATTTAGAGGCAATGTGGAAATTTAAACTTTTCAATTTTATCTGGCAGTTGTGTTAACCACATTGAAATTAATAATTTGAAATGTTCCCAGGAAAATAACTATCAATATTGGTGAGCCCAAGGAGCGGCACTGTGGCGCAGTGGTTAGCACTGCGGCATCACGGCGCTGAGGACCCAGGTTCGATCCCAGCCCCGGGTCACTGCCCATGTGGAGTTTGCACATTCTCCCTGTGTCCCCACAACCCAACTGACAGATGTGCAGGATAGGTGGATTGGCCACTCTAAATTGTCCCTTTAATTGGGAAAAAAAAATCATTGGATACTTTAAATTTAAATTAAAAAAAAAACATTGATGAGCCCTGAGTTTCTTATTTCTGTAAGCAGAGAAATCCTAATGGGGAAAAAATGTATATCTAATGACTGCTTTTAAAAATGTATTTACTATTGTAGAATAGTCGCTACATATTTGAAAATGATCGCTATAAATTACCTGCCTGAACATAAGACGACTTTAACTTGTAGTTTTAGCAGAATTATCCACGTTTTATTGTATATGCTCTTTGCATTGCTTAGAACATGTTTGGAGTAATCGGTTTTATTTGTTCTGTACTAAGGCCCTGGTTATTTCAAATGCAGCAAGAAAAACATCCACAGTCGGGGAAATTGTAAACTTGATGTCTGTGGATGCACAAAAGTTCATGGATTTGATAACTTACTTAAATATGATCTGGTCTGCACCACTTCAAGTGATCCTGGCTATGTACTTCCTGTGGCAGGTAACTGATTTGATGGTCACTAAAATTTATTTTGACCTCTGCACGTTATTTATCGAAGATTATTAAATTGTTTGTATTTTTAGATATAATCGTAGAATTTACAGTGCAGAAGGAGGCCAGTCGGCCCATCTAGTCTGCCAGCCCTTGGAAAGAGCCCATACCTCCACCTCATCCCAATTAACCCGGGAACCCCACCTAACCTTTGATCAAATTGTTCAGTTTGTTTTATCCGTACTGGCTTTACTCTTCAGATTCACTTCCATTATTGTACTAGCCTGCTATAACGTTTATAGAAACAGAAGCAGAAACATTGGCGACACGGTGGCACAGTGGTTAGAATCATAGAATTTACAGTGCAGAAGGAGGCCATTCTGCCCATCTAGTCTGCACCGGCCCTAGCAAAGAGCACCGTACTGTGGCGCAGTGGGTTAGCCCTGCTGTCTCACGGTGCCGAGGTTCCAGGATTGATCCCGGCTCTGGGTCATTGTCCGTGTGGAGTTTGCACATTCTCCCTGTGTTTGCGTGGGTTTCGCCCCCGCAACCCAAAAATGTTCAGGCTAGGTGGATTGGCCACGCTAAATTGCCCCTTAATTGGAAAAAATGAATTGGGTAACCTTTTGAAGTCTTGCAACACCAGGTTAAACGTTTTGGACACTAAGGGACAATTTATCATGGCCAATCCACCTAACCTGCACACCTTTGGACTGTGGGAGGAAACCGGAGGAAACCCACACAGACACCTAGGGGGGGGGGAGGGGAAGTGCAGACTCCATGCAGTCACCTGAGGCCAGAATTTAATCTGGTCCCTAGAGTTGAGGCAGCAGTGATAACCACTGTGCCACCGTGCTGTCCAATGGGAATGTGATTCCCATCTGTGTCCTGGGATCAGAGGATTTACATCGGGGAGCATCACCGGGGGGGGGGGGGGGGAGGAGGAGAAGACAGAGTGGTATCTCGGAGTGTCCCAACTTCTTGGTTAGCACTGCTGCCTCACAGCACGGGTCCTGGGTGACTGTGCGGAGTCTGCACGTTCGACCCGTGTCTGTGTGGGTTACTTCTGGGTGCTGCGGTTTCCTCCCACAATTCAAAGATGTGCAGGTTGGGTGGATTGGCCGTGCTAAATTACCCCTTAGTGTCCAAAGGTTAGGTGGGGTTATGGGTTTGCGGGCGAGTGGTCCTAGGTCGGTGCTCTTTCGGAGGGTCGGTGCAGACTTGATGGGCAGAATGGCCTCCTTCTGCAGTGTAGGGATATTATGTCTAATCATTCCTTGAGCCCATTCAGCCAGATCAATCATCTATCTTTGATTTGTATTTCTTTATTACCCTTGCTAACAAAATCTATCAATCTCACTCTGGTAAATTTTAATTGACCCAGTGGAGTTTTTCAAATCGAGTTTGGTAGAAGTCTTTTCATAAAATTTCTTTTCACAAAATTTCTACCTGTTGTGAAATTTCTTCAAATCTACGTGTGTGGATATAAAAAGTTGACTATAAAAGTCAACAGCATGTTGACTTTTATAGAAAAGCGGACTTGGGTTAGCGTAAACTTTACTGGAAGAATTGAGATGTAATGTAACCGTACGTCAAATATCACTTTCTATTTAAAAAAAAAAAAGGTTTTAGTATTATTACGAATGATATAAATTTAGGTGTCAATGGTTTTCATTGGTGTATATAGTGCAAGATTTCAAATGTTTGGGTAAGTAAAATCGAATCACAATTTTAATGTTTTTGCACTGTTCAGAACCTTGGGCCTTCTGTGCTAGCGGGCGTGGCTGTTATGGTTCTTCTAGTCCCTATAAATGGTGTGATTGCAGTGAAGACCAAAAACCTCCAGGTACAGTGACACACAAACAAAATACAATGGATACTGAATATCTGAAATTAAGATAGGAAATTCTGGAAATACTCGGGTCCGGCAGCATCTGTGGAGAGAGAAACAATTACTATTTCTGACTGTAAACGTTTTTATAGGTATGTAAACAGAAAAAGACTGACAAAAACAAATGTGAGGTCCCTTGCAGTTTGGTATTCATTTAAAAAAATAAATAAAAAAATTTAGAGTACACAATTCTTTTTTTTTCCCAATTAAGGGGCAATTTAGCGTGTTCAATCCACCTACCTTGCACATCTTTGGGTTGTGGGGGCGAAACCCACGCAAACACGGGGAGAATGTGCAAACTGCACACTGACAGTGACCCAGAGCTGGGATCGAACCTGGGACCTCGGTGCTGTGAGACTGCAATGCTAACCACTGAGCCACCGTGCTGCCCCGCAGTTTGTTATTCATAACGGGTGAACAAAAAAAATGGCTGAGGAACTAAACTTTTATTTTATTCATGTCTTCCTTTGTCAAGACAGAAGCAATGTACCGGAAGTTCTGAAAAAACGGGTTTTGGGAGCTGAAGGAAATCTGTATTAGTAGAGAAACTGTTTTGGGGAAATTGAAGGTACAAAATTTTCAGGGCTTAATGATCTTCATCTCCAAGTAGTTAAGGAAGTGGCCCAAAATAACATCCATTGGTGGCCATTTCCAAAATTCTTAGGACTCTGGAATGGTTTCTACAGATTGGAGAGTAGCCAATGTAAGCCTGCTGTTCAAAAAGGGAGATAGAGACAAAGTAGGGAACTATAGACCAGTGAGCCCAATGTCGATAGTATGAAGATGCTAGGATCTGCTATTGAGTATTCCATAGCATACCAGTTAGAAAGCAATAGTGTAATCAGACAAAGTCAGCATGGATTTATGGAAAATAAATCCTGCTTGGCAAATTTGTTGGAATTCTTGAAGATGTAACTAGTAGAGTTGACCAGGGAGAACCAGTGGAGTGGTTTATTTAGACTTTCAGAAGGCTTTTGACAAAGTCTCAAATAGCGGATTTCTATGTAAAGCAAAAGCGGAGATGGTAGAAAGCTGGTTAGTAAGCAGGAAACAAAAAGTTGGAATAATTGGGTCTTTTTCCGATTGGCAGGCAGTGACTAGTTACCGCATGGATCTGTGCGAGGATTCCAACTCTTGACATTAAAATGTATTGTCTCCAAATTTGCAGATGATACAATGTTGAGTGGGAGTGTGAGCTGTGAGGAGGATGCAACGATGCTTCAGCAGGATTTGGACAGGCTAAGTGTGTGGGCATATGCATGGCAGATGCAGTATGATGTGAATAAATGAGGTATGATGTGAATAAATGAGGTTATCTGCTTCGGTAGCAAAAAACAGGAAGACGTTATTATTTGAATGGGTGTAAATTGAGAGAGGTGGATACTCAGTGAGACCTTGGTGTCCTCGTGCATCAGCCCCTGAAAGTAAGCGCGCAGGTACAGCAGGCAGTAAAGAAGGCAAATGGTATGTTAGCCTTCATAGTGAGAGGATTTGAGTATAGGAAGAGGGATGTTGGACATCTATTGGGTGTTGGTGAGGCCACACCTGGAGTATTTTGTGTAGCTTTGGTGTCCTGATCTGAGGAAAGATGTTCTTGTTATGGAGGGAGTGCAGCAAAGATTTACTAAATTGATTCCTGGGATGGCAGGACTGTCCAATGAGGAGAGACTAAGTTGGTTTAAGGGGCAACTTGACAAATACATGAACAGAGGGATACGGACCCCGGAAGTGTGGAAGAATTTTGTTTAGACGAGCAGCATGGTCCGCGCAGGCTTGGAGGTCTGAAGGCCTGTTCCTGTGCTGTACTTTTCTTTGTTCTTTGGTTAGAATTATATTCATTGGAGTTTCGAAGAGTGAAAGGGGGTATAACAGAAACTTATAAAATTCTAACAGGATTTTACAAGGTTGATCCAGGGATAATGTCCCCGATGGTAGGGGAGCCCAGAACTCGGGGTCATAATTTGAGGATAAGTGGTAAACCTCTTTAGGATTGGATTGGATTATTGTCACATGTACTGAGGTACAATGAAAAGTATTGTTCCGCATGCAGCTCAAACGGATCATTCTGTACATTAAAACAAAATACATGGGCAGCATGGTGGAGCAGTGGTTAGCACTGGTGCCTCACTGCGCCGAGGTCCCATGTTCGATCCCGGCTCTGGGTCACTGTCTGTGTGGAGTTTGCACATTCTCCCCGTGTCTGCGTGGGTTTCGCCCCCACAACCCAAAGATGTGCAGGGTAGGTGGATTGGACACTCTAAATTGCCCCTTAATTGGAAAAAATTAATTGGCTACTCTAAATTTAGCGTAAAAAATGAAAAGTAAATACATAATAGCGCAAACATAAAATACACTATGTAAATACGTACACACAGACATCGGGTGAAGCATGCAGGAGGGTAGGTGAAGCATGCAGGAGGGTAGGTGAAGCATGCAGGAGGGTAGGTGAAGCATGCAGGAGGGTAGGTGAAGCATGCAGGAGGGTAGGTGAAGCATGCAGGAGGGTAGGTGAAGCATGCAGGAGGGTAGGTGAAGCATGCAGGAGGGTAGGTGAAGCATGCAGGAGGGTAGGTGAAGCATGCAGGAGGGTAGGTGAAGCATGCAGGAGGGTAGGTGAAGCATGCAGGAGGGTAGGTGAAGCATGCAGGAGGGTAGGTGAAGCATGCAGGAGGGTAGGTGAAGCATGCAGGAGGGTAGGTGAAGCATGCAGGAGGGTAGGTGAAGCATGCAGGAGGGTAGGTGAAGCATGCAGGAGGGTAGGTGAAGCATGCAGGAGGGTAGGTGAAGCATGCAGGAGGGTAGGTGAAGCATGCAGGAGGGTAGGTGAAGCATGCAGGAGGGTAGGTGAAGCATGCAGGAGGGTAGGTGAAGCATGCAGGAGCGTAGGTGAAGCATGCAGGAGCGTAGGTGAAGCATGCAGGAGCGTAGGTGAAGCATGCAGGAGCGTAGGTGAAGCATGCAGGAGCGTAGGTGAAGCATGCAGGAGCGTAGGTGAAGCATGCAGGAGCGTAGGTGAAGCATGCAGGAGCGTAGGTGAAGCATGCAGGAGCGTAGGTGAAGCATGCAGGAGCGTAGGTGAAGCATGCAGGAGCGTAGGTGAAGCATGCAGGAGCGTAGGTGAAGCATGCAGGAGCGTAGGTGAAGCATGCAGGAGCGTAGGTGAAGCATGCAGGAGCGTAGGTGAAGCATGCAGGAGCGTAGGTGAAGCATGCAGGAGCGTAGGTGAAGCATGCAGGAGCGTAGGTGAAGCATGCAGGAGCGTAGGTGAAGCATGCAGGAGCGTAGGTGAAGCATGCAGGAGCGTAGGTGAAGCATGCAGGAGCGTAGGTGAAGCATGCAGGAGCGTAGGTGAAGCATGCAGGAGCGTAGGTGAAGCATGCAGGAGGGTAGGTGAAGCATGCAGGAGGGTAGGTGAAGCATGCAGGAGGGTAGGTGAAGCATGCAGGAGGGTAGGTGAAGCATGCAGGAGGGTAGGTGAAGCATGCAGGAGGGTAGGCGAAGCATGCAGGAGGGTAGGTGAAGCATGCAGGAGGGTAGGTGAAGCATGCAGGAGGGTAGGTGAAGCATGCAGGAGGGTAGGTGAAGCATGCAGGAGGGTAGGTGAAGCATGCAGGAGCGTAGGTGAAGCATGCAGGAGGGTAGGTGAAGCATGCAGGAGGGTAGGTGAAGCATGCAGGAGGGTAGGTGAAGCATGCAGGAGGGTAGGTGAAGCATGCAGGAGGGTAGGTGAAGCATGCAGGAGGGTAGGTGAAGCATGCAGGAGGGTAGGTGAAGCATGCAGGAGGGTAGGTGAAGCATGCAGGAGGGTAGGTGAAGCATGCAGGAGGGTAGGTGAAGCATGCAGGAGGGTAGGTGAAGCATGCAGGAGGGTAGGTGAAGCATGCAGGAGGGTAGGTGAAGCATGCAGGAGGGTAGGTGAAGCATGCAGGAGGGTAGGTGAAGCATGCAGGAGGGTAGGTGAAGCATGCAGGAGGGTAGGTGAAGCATGCAGGAGGGTAGGTGAAGCATGCAGGAGGGTAGTCCTACTCAGTTGAGGAGATGTGTGAGAGCCAAACCTGCAAGAAAACATAAAAAAGAGAAAGGTAGGTGTTAGAATTAATTTTTAAGAGATTAGTACGGCTATGGGGGATGGAAGAAGAGGATCTGTGTGAGAGCTTGCAGAGAGTCGCCACGCTCCGGCGCCATCTACTGAGGACTGAGATGAGGAGAAATTTCTTCACCCAGAGAGCGGTGAATCTGTGGAATTCACTACCACAGAAAGTAGTTGGGCCAAAACGTTGTGATTTCAGGAAGGAATTGGGTATCGCTCTTGGGGCTAAAGGGAGGCTAAAAGGGGCAAATAGCTTACTGCTGCTATGTTGTGTGTCAGTTGAATACCTTTCCTCAAAACTGAAGAGAAAATAATACCAAAGAGAAGGATTGTAATGGGGTTGAAAGCACGAGGGATTAAATTGCGCATAAAAGCCAAAGAGATTAAAAATGGTTATGTAAAGAAACACTAGGTGCATCCAGGTGATGACTGGCTACATAGAAACCGTCTGAATGGAAGATGGAATAAAGAAAAAGACCAGATCAAACAGGCAAAAAAACTTACAAAACAATTGAAGGCAGAGGTTATAACCTCAAAGTTGTTAACTCAATATCGAGTCCAGAAGCCTATAAACTGCTGAGTTGAAAGATGAAGTGTTGTTCCTTGAGCCTGCATTGAGGTTCAATGGCACACTGTAACAGACTGAACTGAATGGTCAGGGTGGGGGCAAAGGGTCATGGTTGCATATGGAGGTGTTCTGCAAAGTGGTCACCCAGTCTATATTTGGTCTTCCCAGTGAAGAGGAGGCAACTGTGAGCAGTGAATACAGTATCCTGTCCCTGTGAAAATGAGAGATAGAAATGGCAAGATTAGGGAACCATGGATGACTGGTGGAATTGTGAGACTAGCCAAGATGAAAAAGGAAGCATACATAAGATCGAGGCCACTCAAAACTGATGAAGCTTTGGAGGAATATTTGGAAAGTAGGACAAATCTCAAACGTGCAATAAAGAGGGCTAAAAGGAGTCATGAAATATCTTTGGCTAACAGGGTTAAGGAAAATCCCAAAGCCTTTTATTCATCTATAAGGAGCAAGAGGGTAACTAGAGAAAGGATTGGCCCACTCAAAGACAAAAGAGGGAATTTATGTGTGGAGTCAGAGTGAGATTCTTAATGAGTACTTTGCATCGGTATTCACCAAGGAGAGGGACATGACGGATGTTGAGGCTAGGGATGGATGTTTAAATACTCTAGGTCATGTCGGCATAAGGAAGGGGGATGTTTTAGGTATTCTAAAAGGCATTAATGTGGACAAGTCCCCAGGTCTGGATGGGATCTATCCCAGGTTACTGAGGGAAACGAGGGACAAAATAGCTGGGGCCTTAACAGATATCCTTGCAGCATCCTTGAGCATGGGTGAGGTCCCAGAGGACTGGAGAATTGCTAATGTTGTCCCTTTGTTTAAGAAGGGTAGCAGGGATGATCCAGGGAATTATAGACCTGTGAGCTTGACGTCAGTGGTAGGCAAACTGTTGCAGAAGATACTGAGGGATAGGATCTATTCACATTTGGAAGAAAACAGACTTATCAGTGATGGGCAGCATGGTTTTGTGCAGGGAAGGTCATGTCTTACAAACCTAATAGAATTCTTTGAGGAAGAAGTGACAAAGTTAGTTGATGAGGGAAGGGCTGTAGATGTCATATACATGGACTTCAGTAAGGCGTTTGATGAGGTTTCCCATGGCAGGTTGATGGAAAAAGTGAAGTCGTATGGGGTTCAGGGTGTACTAGCTAGATGGATAAAGAACTGGCTGGGCAACAGGAGACAGAGTAGTGGTGGAAGGGAGTCTCAAAATGGAGAACGGTGACTAGTGGTGTTCCACAGAGATCCGTGCTAGGACCACTGTTGTTTGTGATGTACATAAATGATCTGGAGGAAGGTGTAGGTGGTCTGATGAGCAAGTTTGCAGATAATAAGATTGGTGGAGTTGCAGATAACGAGGAGGACTGTCGGAGAATACAGCAAAATATAGATAGATTGGAGAGTTGGGCAGAGAAATGGCAGATGGAGTTCAATCCAGGCAAATGCGAAGTGATACATTTTGGAAGCTCTAATTCAAGAGTGGACTATATGGTCAATGGAAGCGTCCTGGGGAAAATTGATGTACAGAGAGATCTAGGAGTTCAGGTCCATTGTACCCTGAAGGTGGCAACGCAGGTCGATAGAGTGGTCAAGAAGGCATACAGCAAGCTTGCCTTCATCGGACGGGGTATTGAGTACAAGAGTCGGCAGGTCATTTTACAGTTGTATAGGACTTTGGTTAGGCCACATTTGGAATACTGCGTGCAGTTCTGGTCGCCACATTACCAGAAGGATGTGGATGCTTTAGAGAGGGTGCAGAGGAGGTTCACCAGGATGTTGCCTGGTATGGAGGGTGTTAGCTATGAAGAAAGGTTGAGTAGATTAAGATTGTTTTCGTTGGAAAGACGGAGGTTGAGGGGGGACCTGATT
The DNA here is from genome assembly GCF_902713615.1 of Scyliorhinus canicula. Taxonomy (NCBI): domain Eukaryota; kingdom Metazoa; phylum Chordata; class Chondrichthyes; order Carcharhiniformes; family Scyliorhinidae; genus Scyliorhinus; species Scyliorhinus canicula. The sequence goes on along the minus strand of NC_052160.1, from coordinate 4,281,391 downwards.
GAGGTATACAAAATTTATGAGAGGTATGGACAGGATGGATAGCAACAAGCTTTTTCCAAGAGTGGGGGTGTCCATTGCAAAGGGTCACGATTTCAAGGTGAGAGGGGGAAAGTTTTTTACGCAGAGGGTGGTGGGTGCCTGGAACGCTTTGCCAGTGGAGGTGGTAGAGGCGGGCACGATAGCATCATTTAAGATGCATCTGGACAGATATATGAACGGGCGGGGAACAGAGGGAAGTAGATCTTTGGAAAATAGGCAATAGGTTTAGATAAAGGCTATGGATCGGCGCAGGCTGGGAGGGCCGAAGGGCCTGTACCTGTGCTGTAATTTTCTTTGTTCTTTATCTCTTTCCCTTCTCGCCATCTAAGGCTACAAATGCTCTTTCCAAGTGAAACACTGATTCACTTGTATTCATTTTCAATTTAGTACTTTGCATTCGTAAAAGATGTTTTGTTCCATCACAGCTTTGTCATTGAATCTCTCCTCCCTTTGCCCTATCCCAGATCATCCCGTTAAATTCTTCTTCCCTCCTTGCCTCTGCCCTCTACACAGCATAAAACCAATCACATTTCTACTTTCTCTTTTGGTTCTGAAGAGTAACATTAGGTTTGAAATGTGAGCAACTGTTATCTCTCCATATATGCTGCCAGTTCAGCTGAGTATTTCCAGCACTATCTGTGTGTTTTTATTTTATGAAACTTTATGTTGGACTAATAAACATGCCATTTTTAACTTTGTAATATTCAGGTGACGCAGATGAAAGAAAAAGACAACCGTATCAAATTGATGAATGAGGTTTTAAATGGAATGAGAGTATTGAAGTTATATGCCTGGGAGCTGGCGTTTAAAGAGAAGGTGCTGCAAATTAGACAAAAGGAACTCCAAGTGCTCAAAAGTGCTGCCTACCTCTCCGCGGTTTCAACGTTCACGTGGGTCTGTGCACCATTTCTGGTACGTAATGCAATCTGTGGAATGTTTGGATATGGGGGTTGGGGAATAAACTAGTCCATAAAATTGGTTCAGTATACAGATATATATGGATTTGTTTTTGTGAAAATTGCAGTGCCTTCCTGCTAGTCCTTGAACAAATTGGGCATCATTGAGCTCGAATGGGAATAGCACAAAGTCTGACAAAAAGAATTGAGTCTAAGCCACAATTTAATAAGTGTGTGTGCGCATAAAGAAATCTCTTCAAAATAATAATGTTCGCTGCATGTTCACAGATTTATTGAGTATTTGATAATTATTGACCAGAATTAAACGTGCGCTTATTAGCCACACTTGGAACAACACTTTGCAAGTTTACCAGCAGACTGATTGGACCTTATTAAATTCTGTCTCTCTTTGAAATCATTCTCTTAGATACTTTTTCAGTGTTAACTAATTTTTCTTTCTTGTACTTATACAGTGACTTTAGCTTTGTATGTTCTAATTGCTGTCAATCAAATCTTTCTGCTGAAGATAGTTACAGAAATTCATGAGCTATTCAAAATGTCCTAATGAACTGTGAAGTTGTTTCCATCACTAAAATTAAATCTCATTCCTGTTAGGAGTTACGGGGATAGTTGGGGGTTACGGGAATAGGGTGGACATGTGGGCTTGGGTAGGGTGCTCTTTCCAAGGGCCGGTGCAGACTCGATGGGCCAAATGGCCTCCTTCTGCACTGTAAATTCTATGATTCTATTAAATTTGTTGGTTGTTGACTACTTCTGCATTTCATCATTTTCAAATTGAACTTTGTACAATGTTATTTAAGCATTACAATTTAGATAACGCAACCTTTTCAGATAAACCTATTCATTTGTGGGATGCAGAATGTTTCAAAATAAAACCTTTTACAAAAAAAGTTATTTGAGGGGAGAGTTTTAAGTGATCTGTTTGTATGTGTATAGGAATAAACAGCAAGGAGTGAAGCAAAGAGACGAGATAATATTTGCATGTACCTTGTCAGACCTTTGAGCTGACCAGGATGCCCAGTGAAAAAGCTGATGTGTTTTAATTATGTCTACATTAGGTTAAAGTATGCGCAGCAGAGTTGTGTTACTGCCTGTAATATATGATAGTGAAAGAGTGTTGGCTTGAACGAAGAATTTATGACTGGAAAGAATTCTGAATCTATTTTAAGAGCATGTTTATTATAGGGAACGTAATGAAGAGTAAAATTAAAATGGAGTTCTTCAGCAGTGTGCCTTCGTGTTGCTTTTGGCTTTAAAAAATACTGATGTGGCCCAGGACAACTAATCATTGTCCAGTGTAATTGATACATTGGAGTTCTGTTCAATAAGTTGCACGATTCACATAAACAGGACTGCCTATACCTTCACTGACCTATGTAAGGAGCAAAACTAGAACTGAGGAACAGTTTGCTTGTGTCGGAGTTTCTCAGCTACACCTTTGTATGTAGATTCAACTCTTATTCGAGATTTTTTTTTGCTCATGGTAGCACAGTGGTTAGCACTGTGGCTTCACAACGCCAGGGTCCCAGGTTTGATTCCCTGCTGGGTCACTGTCTGTGTGGAGTTTGCACGTTCTCTCCTTGTCTGTGTGGGTTTCCTCCGGGTGCTTCGGTTTCCTCCCACAGTCCAAAGACGTGCAGGTTAGGTGGATTGGACATGCTAAATTGCCCTTGGTGTCCAAAAAGGTTTGGGAGGGGTTACTGGGTTATGGAGATGGGGTGGAAGTGAGGGCTTAAAGCGGGTCGGTACAGACTCGATGGGCCGAATGGCCTTTGTCTGCACTCTATTCTATGTTCCTTCACACGAGGTACTGACACTTGTTAGAAATGTGTTAGAAATGTGTGCCAGAAACTCTGGGTATTTAAATGACTCTTGAAGTAAGTGTCAAAAAGATATTTGTCTATGGTATGATAGGTGGATTTGATCTAGCACTTGCTCAGGGTTTAAGGGGAAGTGGCCATGTAATTGAACTGCTGATCGAGAGGTCCAGGTTAATGCTGTGGAGACTCGGGATCAAATACCACATGGCAGCTGGTGGAATTTAGATTCAGACAGTTACTTACACTAATGGTGACCATGAAACTATTGTTGATTTTTGTAATGTCCTTTTCGGGAAGGAAATCTGCCGTCTTTACCTGGTCTGGCCTAGATGCGATGCCAGACCCACAGCAATGTGGTTGATTCTTAAATGCTGAACCGCTACAGAGAAGAGAAAAAGGAATGAAATTGGATGAATCTGGCCCAACATTGGCACAGACACTTGGAAACAATAGTGGCACATCCAACCCTGCAGAGTCCTCCTTGCTAGCATCTGGTGATTGGTGCCAGAATTGGGAGAGCTGGTCATGTAACAGTCTAACATAGTCATGCTCATTGAACCATACCGTACAGACAATGTCTCAAATTCACCATCTCTTGCAACTGAGCAGCAAACTAATCGAAATGCCAGTAAGAGAATGTCGATGGTGCGCTCGGGTCCAATTATTTATTTTTATTATAAAGTTGATTTTTAGTGTAAATTATTTATCTTTATTTTGCTTTTAATTCTACAGCCACGTCTAGTAGTAGTTTGTGAAATAATATTGTTATAGTCTGCTACTAATTGTTGTGGGCCAAAGTATATCATGGAGTTCACCTGACCTGCAACTGTTTATAGATTTTGGCTAGGATGAGCACAAGGGCCTGCCTTTCAGGTGTTATTCAACAGGGGCCATAAAGCAATTTTAATCCAAAAAACAAGCTTTATTCTGCAAATTTAGTTAACATTTTTATAAACACAAGCAGTAAGCATTTTTATCAACTACAAACATAAAATACCCCACACAGCTACAGTAATCTTTGTATCACCCTTAATAAATTCCCCCATTAACTGTTCCAGTTTAATAACAAGATCCCATACACCAGTTCTCCCTTTTCAAAGGTGTGGCCCAGCACACAACACTCAGACCTGGTATGGATACCCTTGTTTCCTTCCCAAAACAGCAGGTTTGAATTCCTTCCAGAAAACAGTTCTCTTTTCAAGTTATCAAGCAGTCGAGAAACAGCTTTTAAAATGAGGATACAGAGACAGTTCTTTGAACCTGTGCAGAACAAACCAGTTCAAACTCAAAACAAAAGTAAAACCAACTCCCAGAGCCACAACCCAGCTCCACCCACACAATGACATAATTGAAACCATGTGATGAGACAAAAACATTTCTTAAAGGGACACTCCCATGACATAATTAAGATCTATTCTGACCGATGAGTACAGTGGTATGTTGCTGATGGAGAAACTGATTGTTCTAAATAAACAATAGTAAATATTATTTGGATATGTCCAAGGTTTCCTGACAATGTTTTGTGTGTTTCTGGCAATGTTAAGTGTTTCTATTATAATTGATGTCTGTTTTATTTGTATGCAATACCTCTACATCTGTAGAATTGTAAGAAATTAGTCATGTACAACTTGTTTCTCTTTAATTTTTGAACAGGTTGCTTTATCTACATTTGCAGTGTATGTGCTTGTAGATGAGAATAACGTGCTGGATGCCCAGAAAGCTTTTGTTTCATTGGCGCTGTTTAACATTCTCCGATTTCCACTCAACATGCTCCCCATGGTCATTAGTAGTTTAGTACAAGTAAGTGAATACTTGGATTGATGTAAGCATATATTAATGATGTACTGTTGAGGTGGGATGAGAATGGTCTAGTATTCTCCAGCCTTTCTGAATGCTTCTCTTTCCACAAAGATTTTTAACGTATATTTTATTGACATAGGTGGCACAGTGGTTAGCACTGCTGCCTTACAGCATTAGGGAACCGGGTTTAATTCTGGCCCTGGATGACTTGTCTGGGTGGAGATTGCACTTTCTCCATGTGTCTGCATGGGTTTCCTCCGGGTACACCGGTTTCCTCCCTCAGTTCAAAGATGTGCAGGTTAGATGGATTGAGGATTATCAATTGCCCTTGGTGTCCAAAGGTTAGTTGGGGTTACGGGGATAGGGTGGGGGTGGGCCTGGGTAGGGTGCTCTTTGAGGGTCGGTGCAGACCGGATGGGCTGAATGGCCGCCTCCTGTAATGCAGAGCTTCTATAATTCTCTATGGCAAAGACTCAGTGAGAAGGGTTCCCCAAACATGGCTAACTAAGGAAGTTAAGGATGGTATCAAATTAACAGAAAAATTGTTTAAAAAAAGCAAAGGATGACCAAATGACTAAAAAATAGTAGAGGGTAAAATTGGAGTATTAGCAAGAAATATAAGAACCGACAGTGAAAGGAAAAGAATAGTGGTGCTGAGCATTGGACCCTAAAGAGGATGATGGGGAACAAAGAAATTGCAGAGACTTTGAACAAATATTTTGTATCTGTCTTCACAATAGAGACACAAGAGTATCCCAAAAATAATGGCAAAGGAATGAGCAGAAAGGAACTTAAAACAGTCACGATGGGAGAAAATACTAGGCAAACCAATGGGAGTAACGGTTAACAAGTCCAGTCCTTGGATGTGTTGATCTGCATCCTTAGGTCGTAAAAGAAGTGGCTTCAGTGTGATGAATGTAGGATTTTGGATGTATTGGGTGATTAGTATTTGGTGAAGTAAGGGTTAAAAGCTTGGGTTAGTGTGTGTTTGACGGCTGCAGTCCTGTTTTTAGAAGAACCTTGGTTTGAAAGACAACAAAGGTAGAAGCCAGAGGTGCAATTAATCAGTGTAAAAAGTTTGAGCTAATGCAATTTTGTTTTGATTTGGGGGATTCCTTGAGGTTAATTAGTTTTCAGCTTGGTAAGATCATTGCATTTCTGGGTGGAACTAAGGCGTCAGGCTTATGAGGAAGAATTTTTCAGTTTTAGTTCTGATTCTGGCTGAAGCTGAGACCAAGTAAGGCAGTTTGCTCTCACTGTAAGTTAGTTAAAGGACATTAACTGTATTTAAAGCTGTGCAGACTTGTCTGAGGACAAAGGGGAGTTGAAACAAACCAGTTGAAAACCGCTTTTGAAGACATTCAGCTGCAGGGATTCGGACTGGAGTCGGATCTCTTCTGTAAAGTAATGTGAAGAGATCTCTTTCTCATAGGATAACTCTAAACCAAAGTATTACTCTGTGCCGTTGGCATTTAAGGGGGTTTGAGGTGGTCTATTTTCTTTCGTTTAAGTGGGAATAAAGATAGCAGTTAAGGATTGTATTTTTGGAGTAATATTTTAAGGAGTAACTGTAAGCTATTTTTGGGTGTGATGTTAAAGATTTAGTACTGTGTCCGTAATAACGTTTTGTTTTAAAATATCATATTCCTATATCTTCGACAATCACTCCTGGAGCGAGTATCCTTTCCTCACTCACAAAATTAAAATAAAATATTGACGTTTCGGTCCAGTATCCTAGCCACTGCTGGGGTCTGGTCTGGGATTGCAATACCAGAGATAATGAATGCATTGGCTGCAATCTTCCAAAATTCCCGAGAACCTGGAACGGTCCCAGTGAATTGAAAAACTGCAAGTGTAAGACCAATATTGGAAACATATAGTACACACACAGCAGGAACAAACTGGTAGATTGGTTAGCCTAATGTCTGTATTTGGGGAAAATGCATGAATCCGTTGTTAGGAAGGTAATATTAAGATATTTTAAAAATGAAAATACTTGTCTGTGAAAGTCGACATGATTTTGTGAAAAGGAAATGGTGTTTGACAAATTTATTACAGTACTTTTGATGAAGTGGCAAGCTGGTGGATTAAGGGGAACCAGTAGATGCAGTGGACTTGGATTTCCAGAATACATTCGCTAAGGTTCCACATAAAAAAGTTACTGTTCAAGATAAGAATTCATGACGCTGGGTGTGATATATTAGCAGGGACAGAGGACTGGCAACCTAGCGTGCAGCAGAAATTCAGGACAATTGGGTCACTTTCAGGTTGGCAAACTAACTGGCAGCATAGTGGCGCATAACTGGCAGTACGGTGGCGCAGTGGGTTAGCCCTGCTGCCTCACGGCGCCGAGGTCCCAGGTTCGATCCTGGCTCTGGGTCACTGTCCATGTGGAGTTTGCACATTCTCCCCGTGTCTGCGTGGGTTTCGCCCATGCAACCCAAAGATGTGCTAGCTAGGTGGATTGGCCACGCTAAATTGCCCCTTAATTGGAAGACATGAATTGGGTACTCTAAATTTACAAATCAATAAATTTTTTAAAAAGGTTGGCAAACTAACTAGTTCCACAGGGGTAAGTGCTGGAGCGTCAGCTATTTATGACCTTTATTAATGACTTGAATGAAGGCACTGACTGTATTGTAGTCTTTTAGATGATATAAAGAGAGGTGGGGAAAGGAAGTTGTGAGGAGGATGCAAAGTAAAAAAGACAGGTTAAGTGAGCAAAGATTTGGGAGACGGAGTATAATATGGGAAAAGGTGTGATTGTCTACGTTGGCAGGAAGAGTAGCTAAGAAGAATGTAATTTAGTGGTGAGAGACTGCAGCATGTTGCAGTATAGAGGGATCTGGGTGTCCTAGTACATGAATCTCAAAAAGTTACCATGCAAGTATAGCAATTAATTAGGAAGTCAAATAGAATGTGGCCTTTGTTGTAAGGAGATGGAGCATAAAAATAGGGATGTCTTGCTGCAACAAGAGGATGTTGGTGAGACTGGATCTGGAATACTGTGTACGGTTCAGGTCTCCTTACTTGAGGAATATACTTGAAGCAGAGAAGGTTTGGTCAGCACATTCCAGGGATGGAGGTGTTGTCTTTCAATGAAAGATTGAGCATATTGAGCCTTGAAGTTGCATTGGAGTTTAGAAGAATGAGGGGTTATCTTACTGAATCATAAGGAGTTTCGGAGGGGGCTTCACAGGTAGATGTTGCGAGGATATTTCCTCTTGCGAGAGAATCTAGAACTAGGGGCACAGTTTTAAAATAAGGCGTCTCCCGTTTATGACAGATGAGGAATAATTAATTCTGAGGGTTGTTGGTCTTTGGAATTCGCTTCCATGGACAGCAATGGAGGCTATTATCAAATATATTCCTAGAAATCCCTATAGTGCAGAAGGAGGCCATTCGACCAATTGGAGTCTGCACCGACCCTCCAAACAGTCTATATGTCCACCCTACCCCCGTAACCTAACCTGCACATCTATGGAGTGCGAGAGGAAACCAGAGCACTCGGAGGAAACTCATGCAGGCACTGGGAGAACGTGCAGACTCCACACAGTCACCCAAAGCTGGAATTGAACCTGGGTCCCTGGCGCTGTGACACCATGCTGCCCAAGGCTAAATTGGACAGATTTCTGATCGGCAAAGGAGTCGAGGTTTAGGGTGGAGTTAAGGTCATAAACCAATCAGCCACGATTATGCGGAATGGTGGAGCAGGCTCGATGGGCTGGATGGCCCACTCCTCTTCCTACTTTTAAAAATAAACAATTTAGCGTGGCCGATCCACCTGTCCTGCACATCCTTGGGTTGTGCGGGTGAGACCCACTCAGATAAGGGGAAAATGTGCAAACTCCACACGGACAGTGACCTGGGGTCGGAATGGAAGCCGGGTCCTTGGCACCATGAGGCAGCAGTGCTAACCATTGTGCAACCGTGCTACCCCTCTCTTCCTATTTTCTATGATCTTATACAGCAACCTCAAGTGGTCTTTTTAAGCAATGCTGGCTATGCCCCTTGATGCCCAGGACAAATGGGGTTAATGTGCACAACACCTAATTGTCCATTAAAATTCCAAGCCAATCAATTTGTATATGTCCTCCCAGACAGATGGTTGTTCAAGGGGTCTTCAAACTTTTCTATTGTTTATCGCATATTTTTCAAAAATATTCAGTTGGTGGGTCAATCTTCCAAGAAAGGTCAATGAGTTAAGGGAAGATAAAAACTCCAATTTCTTTCTCTCATCTCTTAGCTGTGCTAAAATATAAATAAGCTGTATTTAATCTTTTTTTTTGGCAAGGTTTGTTTTAATGTTGGTTAAATTTGGTTATCTCTTTAATTCGTTTGTTTTTCTTTAGGCAGGTGTTTCCTTGAAGCGTTTGGATACATTCCTTTCTCATGAGGAGCTGGATCTAGACACAGTGGACAGACATTTAGTCCATTCCTGTAAGTAGTAGATCATCTTTACCTGAATAAAACGGTCAACAATTAATTTCTGCTAAACAGCATGCACCATATTCATGCTTTTCACTTGGTCCTTGTTTTGTAACATTGATTAAAAACAATTAAGACATTGTTGTCCTCTATCTTTTTGTAAAGTAAATTTTTCACTGGTTTGTTTTGTGAAATCACGATTAGCTTTGCAATCTTAATTGTCGAATGCATTCCTAGTTGGATAACATGGTGCAAAAATGAAATGAAAAATGAAAAGAGATGCTGGTACAAAGTGTCAATTCCAGGTGTAATGCTTTCCAATCTTTGCATTTGGGGAGAGGCATTGAACAAGCTGGGAAACGCCAGTCTCTGTCCCTTTTATTAAAAAATACGAATAGAGAAAGAAAATATGAAGGAAATGTCATCCTGGATTATTCTCAAAAATCCTCTGGTGATGGAGCATGCACATCGTTTAGCAAAGCTCCCCTCCCTCCCCACCCCATCACACTCTATGACTGGTATTGTGTGCAAAAGACTAGTGATTGGTTAGTCAATTAATTAAATATGATGTGGAGATGCCGGCGTTGGACTGGAGTGAGCACAGTAAAAAGTCTTACAACACCAGGTTAAAGTCCAACAGGTTTGTTTCAAATCACGAGCTTTCGGAGCACTGCTCCTTCCTCGGGTGAATGATTCACCTGAGGAAGGAGCAGTGCTCCAAAAGCTAAGTCATTCGAGACAAACCTGTTGGACTTTAACCTGGTGTTGTAAGACTTCTTACTGAATTAATTAAACGCGAGAGCTTACATTTATGTGGTATCTTTCTTGTTCTCAAAATATTCCAATCCGCTTCAGTCAGCAATTTGCCATAATGCTGAAAATTTGGTGAGGACCATTTTGATTCTAACTAAGCTGACTGCCCCCCACAACCCCTTTTCTTAATTCATGGACAGTAAAGGCAATCTTAATACCATAACCTCCTGGCTATGGTCAGCTAGAACAGAAACTGCCAAGGACCAAACCTGGGGTTCCTTTGAGTGGGGGGTTTTAAGATTAGAAATATGTAATTTTGTTTGCATGCAAGTTAAATTATATTTTTGTCTAATTTAGCTCTGAACAGTATCATTGTGAAGAATGGAACTTTCAGCTGGTCCAAAGATGATGCCCCATGCCTGAACAAGTAAGATGAAAAATGAGCATGTTTTGTGATTTACTTTGTACGTGTGTATATATAGTATGTGGGTATTGTGTTTTCTGCAGGTATTGTAATTATTAAAAATGTTGGCAATTACATAAACTTGATTGAATATACAATTTGGCAAGTCATGTTGCAGCTGCACAGGACCTTAGTTAGGCCTCATTTAGAATATTGTGTACAATTCTGGTCGCCACACTACCAGAAGGATGTGGATGCTTTGGAGAGTGTACAGAAGCGGTTTACTAAGATGTTGCTTGGTATGGAGGGCATTAGCTATGTGGAGAGATTAAATAAGCTTGGTCTGTTCTCACTGGAACGACAAGAGGTTGAGAGGTGACCTGATAGAGGTCTACAAAATTGAGTGGCATGGACAGATGCTCTTTCCTAGGGTAGAGAGTCAAGTACTAGGAGATATAGGTTTAAAGTGTGTGGGGAAAAGTTTAGAACAGATTTGCGAAGCAAGTCTTTTACACAGAGGGTGGTAACTATGTTGAACGTGCTGCCTGGGAGGTGGTGGGAGCAGGTACAATAACTGCATTTAAGGGACATCTAGACAAATAGATGAATATATGGGAATGGAAGGATACGGACTCCGTAAGTGCAGACGCTTTTAATTTAGGCAGGTACCATAGTTGGTGCAGGCTTGGAGGGCCGAAGGGCCTGTTCCTCAGTTGTATTCTTTGTTCTCTGATGTGGAAAGGTGCTCAGGTTTGTGTTGAAGAATGCATTATTTCATTTTTATAATCAATATTAATGCTGATTTGGGGACATGATTGCATGCACCAGGATATTTGAGAGGTCATGGAGGCTGGAGGTGGTAGTTTGCAGGTCAAGAGACAGCTTTTTTCAGGAACAGCGACTTGAAAAGAGAAGCAAGTATAGTACTTAATATTTCTGTTTCCATACCTCTGCTATTGATGCTGCTGTGACTTTCTGGTTGGTGTTTAAATGTAATCTAATGTTGCATTAATCTGTATAAAGTCATGCTATTCTTGCAGTGGACCATGCACACATGTACTCCTTGGTTTTAGATCCAGGTCATTTATGTGCACCATCCTTAATTTTCATAGACGACCTAAATTCCAATGGAATAAATGGATTGAGAATTTCCATGGAACTGGCATCTCTGATTACTCTGGTAGAGCCCTCGAAAGACCAGAGTGAGCTTTACCCATCCAATCTTGCAGTAAACATAACAAGGCACAGTCATTTACTGAAGAAAGCTTGCTGTTGTAATCTATCCTGCTGCACTGATGTGTGACCTTCTCGAGATCAAATCATGGAATCATATACTGTCCTAACCAGATCAAAACCAAGAATGATGTAATTAATATGATCCATGTCAATGAACAATTCTTGGTGCAATCAGTACATTTACTGTAATGATGCACTTTACTATTTTCCTCAATGCCAAAACAACAGAATTTGTTTGTATTTGGGGACCGGAGGGTAAACAAGAATGTGAAGCTGAAGCTACAATCCGATCAGCCACCATCTTATTGAATGGCGGTGCAGGCTTGAGGGGCCGAGTGGCCTCCTGCTCCTAATACTGTTTGTATGCTTGTACAACATTCATCTCTTGGTGATCTCTGAAATGTGGTTGCTTACTTCTGAGACAGCGTTAGCTTTAGTCCAACTACTGATTTGGGGGAAAATGGTCAACCTCCAATATGCCATCTACAAACTATTGGGAACGGATTTAGTAAAGCAAAAGGACATTATATTAATTGATCAACTGTTCACAAGCTTCCAATAAGGTGCTTGTATTAATCACTTTGTTATCATCTGTGATTTGCTGGAAATTAACACTTTGTTCAGTCAGCTCCAGGTGATGATACTGAATAAAATGGCACCAATGATTCAATATGTTAACATTTTATTTGACATGAACAAACAATGGATGAATATGTTTTTTGGTGTATTGCAGCATAATTCTGGTTCTCTGCAGTTAACAAAAATACTTAGCAGTATTCATTACACCTCTTTGATCTTTCTATCTCACTTGGCCTTTCTGTTCTCAAAGTCTCAGTCACACACACAATCTTCCTAGATTGTTTCCTTGTAATCCTCATCACTTCTCCTCGCCAACTTCTGCATCTCTCGTGGACAAAGCGCTCCCAGGTCAGTTACAACTGCACTTTCAATATCCTCCATTCATCACAACATTTCTGAACTGTTGGTCTATGCAATCACTTCCTTCCTTTGATCTATGATGCTCTTGTCCTTGCTCTATTCCACTGGTAGCTGTTGATGTGGCTCTTTACTGCCTTGAGTCTCAGGCTACAGTTTGAATGCATTTTGTAACACAGCTGGTTAAGCAATTCCATACCAGGTCTGCATTGAATCCTGCTCCCCCCACAAAAACTACTCAATTATTCAGAATGCAAAAGTAACAAGTTTTTTTTTCTCCACTTAAAACTGCCTCCTTAAATCCCCTTTCCCTGTCCTCCTCTACTCTGTTGCAGCATGGCAGCACAGTGCTTCACAGTTCCAGGGTCCCAGGTTCGATTCCCGGCTTGGATTGCTATGTAGAGTCTGCGCGTTCTCCCCGTGTTCTCGTGGGTTTCCTCCGGGTGCTCCAGTTTCCTCCCACAGTCCAAAGATGTGCAGGTTGGTTGGATTGGCCAATCTAAATTGCCCTTAGTGTCCAAAAAACGTTAGGTGGGGTTGCTGGGTTATGGGGATGAGGTGGAGGTGTGGGCTTAATTAGGGTGCCCTTTCCTAGGGCCAGTGCAGACTCGATAAGCCGAATGGCCTCTTTCTGCACGGTAAATTCTATGATTCTATAAGTGTGAGAAGCTCATGGTGTTCATTCTCACTAAGATCAACCATTTGTTTGGGTATCACCTCCGAATTATGTGCTTCCCCTTTATCGCCCTTTGCAAGCCTCCCTAAGGTTCCCCACCCTGCCCTAACCTTCAAACTCACATTTCTTCTTTTTTTTCTCTTCTATCTCCTCTCCTTGTTCATGAGACCCATTTATGGCTACAGGGATGGTGCAGGCGGGAGGGATTCAGATTTCTGGATAGCTGGGGCTCTTTCTGGGGAAGGTGGGACCTCTATAGACAGGATGGTCTACATCTGGACCTGAGGGGCACCAATATCCTGGGGGGGGAGATTTGTTAGTGCTCTTTGAGGGGTGCTTAAACTAATTCGGCAGGGGCATGGGAACCTGGAGTGTAGTTTTGGGGTACGGGAGATTGAGAGTATAGAGGTCAGGAGCACAGATTTGACTTCGCAGGAGGGTGCCAGTGTTCAGGTAGGTGGTTTGAAGTGTGTCTACTTCAATGCCAGGAGTATACGAAATAAGGTAGGGGAACTGGCAGCATGGGTTGGTACCTGGGACTTCGATGTTGTGGCCATTTCAGAGACATGGATAGAGCTGGGACAGGAATGGTTGTTGCAGGTTCCGGGTTTTAGGTGTTTTAGTAAGCTCCGAGAAGGGGGCAAAAGAGGGGGAGGTGTGGCGCTGCTAGTCAAGGACAGTATTACGGTGGCGGAAAGGATGCTAGATGGCGACTCTTCTTCTGAGGTAGTATGGGCTGAGGTTAGAAACAGGAAAGGAGAGGTCACCCTGTTGGGAGTTTTCTATAGGCCACCTAATAGTTCTAGGGATGTAGAGGAAAGGATGGCGAAGATGATTCTGGAAAAGAGCGAAAGTAACAGGGTAGTTGTTATGGGAGACTTTAACTTTCCAAATATTGACTGGAAAAGATATAGTTCGAGTACATTAGATGGGTCATTCTTTGTACAATGTGTGCAGGAGGGTTCCCTGACACAATATGTTGACAGGCCAACAAGAGGCGAGGCCACATTGGATTTGGTTTTGGGTAATGAACCAGGCCAGGTGTTAGATCTGGAGGTAGGTGAGCACTTTGGAGACAGTGACCACAATTCGGTGACCTTTACGTTAGTGATGGAAAGGGATAAGTATACCCCGCAGGGCAAGAGTTATAGCTGGGGGAAGGGCAATTATGATGCCATTGGACATGACTTAGGATGTGTAGGTTGAAGTAGGCTGCAAGGGTTTGGCACACTGGATATGTGGAGCTTGTTCAAGGAACAGCTATTGCGTGTTCTTGATAAGTACGTACCAGTCAGGCAGGGAGGAAGGGGTCGAGCGAGGGAACCGTGGTTTACCAAAGAAGTGGAATCTCTTGTTAAGAGGAAGAAGGAGGCCTATGTGAAGATGAGGCGTGAAGTTTCGGTTGGGGCGCTTGATAGTTGCGAGGAAGGATCTGAAGGGAGCTAAGACGAGCAAGGAGGGGACATGAGAAGTCTTTGGCAGGTAGGATCAAGGAAAACCCAAAAGCTTTCTATAGGTATGTCAGGAATAAAAGAATGATTAGGGTAAGAGTAGGGCCAGTCAAGGACAGTGGTGGGAAGTTGTGTGTGAAGGCTGAGGAGATAAGCGAGATACTAAATGAATACTTTTTGTCAGTATTCACTCAGGAAAAAGATAATGTTGTGGAGGAGAATGCTGAGGCCCAGGCTATTAGAATAGATGGCATTGAGGTGCGTAGGGAAGAAGTGTTCGCAATTCTGGACAAGGTGAAAATAGATAAGTCCCTGGATCCTGATGGGATTTATCCTAGGATTCTCTGGGAAGCCAGGGAAGAGATTGCTGAGCCTTTGGCTTTGATTTTTGTCATCATTGGCTACAGGAATAGTGCCAGAGGACTGGAGGATAGCAAATGTGGTCCCTTTATTCAAGAAGGGGAGTAGAGATAACCCCGGTAACTATAGGCCGGTGAGCCTCACGTCTGTTGTGGGTAAAGTCTTGCAGAGGATTATAAGAGATACGATTAGGGATGATTAGGGATAGTCAGCATGGTTTTGTGAAGGGTAGGTCATGCCTCACAAACCTTATCGAGTTCATTGAGAAGGTGACTGAACAGATAGACGAGGGTAGAGCAGTTGATGTGGTGTATATGGATTTCAGTAAAGCGTTTGATAAGGTTCCCCATGGTCGGCTATTGCAGAAAATACGGAGGCTGGGGATTGAGGGTGATTTAGAGATGTGGATCAGAAATTGGCTAGTTGAAAGAAGACAGAGAGTGGTAGTTGATGGGAAATGTTCAGAATGGAGTTCAGTTACGAGTGGCGTACCACAAGGATCTGTTCTGGGACCGTTGCTGTTTGTCATTTTTATAAATGACCTAGAGGAGGGCGCAGAAGAATGGGTGAGTAAATTTGCAGACGACACTAAAGTCGGTGGAGTTGTAGACAGTGCGGAAGGATGTTGCAGGTTACAGAGGGACATAGATTTTTTTTTTTTATAAATTTAGATTACCCAATTATTTTTTCCAATTAAGGGGCAATTTAGCGTGGCCAATCCACCTACTCTGCACATTTTTGGGTTGTGGGGGCGAAACCCACGCAGACACGGGGAGAATGTGCAAACTCCACACTGACAGTGACCCAGAGCCGGGATCGAACCTGGGACCTCAGCGCCGTGAGGCGGTTGTGCTAACCACTAGGCCACCGTGCTGCCCAGAGGGACATAGATAACCTGCAGAGCTGGGCTGAGAGGTGGCAAATGGAGTTCAATGTGGAGAAGTGTGAGGTGATTCACTTTGGAAAGAATAACAGGATGAGGAATATTTGGCTAATGGTAAAATTCTTGGTAGTGTGGATGAGCAGAGGGATCTCGGTGTCCATGTATATAAATCCCTGAAAGTTGCCACCCAGGTTGATAGGGTTGTGAAGAAGGCCTATGGTGTGATGGCCTTTATTGGTAGAGGGATTGAGTTCCGGAGCCATGAGGTCATGTTGCAGTTGTACAAAACTCTAGTACGGCCGCATTTGGAGTATTGCGTACAGTTCTGGTCGCCTCATTATAGGAAGGACGTGGAAGCTTTGGAACGGGTGCAGAGGAGATTTACCAGGATGTTGCCTGGTATGGAGGGAAAATCTTATGAGGAAAGGCTGATGGACTTGAGGTTGTTTTCGTTGGAGAGAAGAAGGTTAAGAGGTGACTTAATAGAGGCATACAAGATGATCAGAAGGTTAGATAGGGTGGACAGTGACAGCCTTCTCCCGCGGATGGAGGTGGCTAGCATGAGGGGACATAGCCTTAAATTGAGGGGTAATAGATATAGGACAGAGGTCTGAGGTAGGTTTTTTACGCAAAGAGTGGTGAGGCCGTGGAATGCCCTACCTGCAACAGTAGTGAACTCGCCAACATTGAGGGCATTTAAAAGTTTATTGGATAAGCATATGGATGATAAGGGCATAGTGTAGGTTAGATGGCCTTTAGTTTTTTCCATGTCGGTGCAACATCGAGGGCCGAAGGGCCTGTACTGCGCTGTATCGTTCTATGTTCTATTAAACAGTACAATATTACTGCCTATTCATATAGCAGAGCAGAAATTGTAACCAGGTGTTCAGTAAATGGTTAAAAACTTTAACAAACTTAACTTGCCTTGAGTATATGAAAGGAATGTGAGCTAATTTTGAGGCCACAAATAATTCACTTCTATAATTTGTTATCAAAAATCCAGAAATTATAACATTGCTATTTAGTAACTTCTTTGACCCGTAGGATAGTAATAACTATAACCTTTCAGGTAATGAATGTTTGTATGAACAAAGAGAAGTACAGTAAGAAGTCTTACAACACCTGGTTAAAGTCCAACAGGCTTGTTTCAAACACGAGCTTTCGGAGCACTGCTCCTTCCTCAGGTGACTGGAGAGGTCACCTGAAGAAGGAGCTGCGCTCCGAAAGCTCGTGTTTGAAACAAACCTGTTGGACTTTAACCTGGAGTTGTAAGACTTCTTACTGTGCTCACCCCAGACCAACGCCGGCATCTCCACATCAAAGAAAAGTACAGCACAGGAACAGGCCCTTCGGCCCTCCAAGGGCCGACCATGCTGCCTGTCTAAACTAAAATCTTCTACACTTCCTGCGTCTGTATCCCTCTATTCTCATCCTATTCATGTATTTGCCAAGATGCCCCTTAAACATCACTATCGTCCCTGCTTCCACCTCCTCCGGCAGCGAGTTCCAGGCACCCACTACCCTCTGCGTGTGGAAAAAAACCCAAACAAACTTGCCTTGTACATCTCCAACAAACAGTGCCTAAACCTTGCTCCTCACATCTTAAACCTAACCCCCTAGTAATTGACCCCTCTACCCTGGGAGAAAGCCTCTGACTATCCACTCTTATCTATGCCCCTCATATCAGGTTGCCCCTCAACCTCCGTCATATGCTATGGCAAATGTGGTGCATGATCAGTTAATATTACCCTCTTCAAAAATGACTCCAGCAAAATAATTGGCAAGAGATTGTAGCAAAGGCAATACTAGTATCCAGGTAGTATCTGATCAAATGCAGAGACAACACCACTGCTGCTGAGAACTAACTTTCTTTTAATGCCTTTTTCATATCAATTTTCTGTTTTATACTATATATTTATTGCTTTGTATGAATATTTGTCTCACAGGATCGATGTAGAAATCCCTGAAGGTTCTCTTGTGGCTGTTGTTGGACATGTTGGATGTGGAAAATCTTCCCTGCTCTCTGCATTGCTTGGGGAAATGCAGAAAATTGAAGGTTATATTGCTGTTAAGGTAAATCATCTTTCTGCCCTCTTCCTCTTGTGCCATAAACTAACAGGAACCTAAAATATTATAATTAAAACGTTAGCGCAAATGTAACCTGGAGGCAGGATAAAGAACACTCACTCGTAGAGCTAACGGTTTGGTGCCAACTATGATTGGGTTGCTGCTGCTGCTCATTCGTAACTTGTGACATTTGCTGATGGTTCTACTAGTTTAACCTGCCATGGTAATCTGATGCTGGAGCAGTGCGAGTATATAGTACACCAGGGCACCATTGATCAACTAGCTAGCTGGCCTCATTAATGGAGCTTGGTGGGATATCTGGAGGACTGGAATACTTGGTTCCCGATAACTGTATGAGGCAAAGCCTTAATGTGTAGGGTAGTCCTTGGCTGGCCAAGCTTCACAAGTTAACTAATGCTCTGAACTAGCTAGCTATGTTAATTTAACCTCGCTTGCTTTTGATGATCTGTTCACCTGCATCATGAGATCCCTTTGTTCTTGTACTCTTGTTGTTTTTATGATGTGGAGATGCTGGCGTTGGACTGGGGTGGGCACAGTAAGAAGTCTGACAACACCAGGTTAACAGGTTTGTTTGGAATCACTAGCTTTTGGAGCACAGGATTCCCCTGATGATGGAGCTGTGCTCCAAAAACTAGTGATTCCAAACAAACCTTGTGTTGTAAGACTTCTTTTGGTTCTTTTCTTTATTTTGACAGTATTCTGCTTTTTTTCTACCAAAGTGCACTACCTCACATGTATCCATGTTTTAATAAAGAGTCTTACACCAGGTTAAAGTCCAGCAGGTTTGTTTCGAATCACTAGCTTTCGGACCACTGCTCCTTTGTCAAACGCCTGCATCTCCACATCATGGTAGCCACGTTTACGTTAATTTGCTACTTAACTACCTAATCTGCATACTCTGTGTTTTTATGTTGCATTGCACTCCAGTGTTAGCTTTTACTAACTTGGTATCATCTGTAAATGTAGTGAGTTACCTTGTGCATCAATCCAATTTATCAATGTAAACCAGAATAACCATGATCTCAGCACTAATCTTGTGGAATACTGCATTCTCTCTTCCTTCAATCTGAATAAATAACCCTTTATCCTTGCCCTCTGCATCCTATATTTTAACCATTTGTCCCCTGATTTCAAATGTCCTAACTGTAATCAAAAGCCCAGAGGTTTGAGATTCCTGTTGTAAGGGCCCTTCCCATTGTTTCCCTTTTTTCCCCTCTTTATTTTTGCTGTTATCAATTTGATCCATGGATGCTCAATGGACATATATATTTAAGTTGGGCAGGGGAAAGAGGAACTTGAAAGTTACAACATAGTACACTGTGCTAGCTTTGGATGGCAGAACTGCAACTTTTTGGCACCTGGGGGGATTGATGGGACGTTTGGTTGGCTGGTGGCCAGTGAATTGGCCAAAGGGCTGTACTCTGCCCGGTAACAGGCGGTGATTGGGTCCTTCCTGAATGGGATAATTTTCAGAGAGCCAGGGGAAAGGCAGTTGAGGACCTGGACACTCAAGAGGAAAGGACCTGCTTTCTCCTCTCCTTTGTTTTCCCCAGAAGAGCTTTCATGTTTCTGAAACTGCAGAGACCTGAATTAATCTGCAGTGAAAACAATTACAGACTGGAAACAGTAAATTTTGGCTTTCAGTTTGAGGTTTTAAGAAGATGTGCTATAAGACAATACTCCTTAAACAAAGAA
Organism: Scyliorhinus canicula; assembly: GCF_902713615.1. Lineage (NCBI taxonomy): Eukaryota > Metazoa > Chordata > Chondrichthyes > Carcharhiniformes > Scyliorhinidae > Scyliorhinus > Scyliorhinus canicula. The sequence goes on along the minus strand of NC_052160.1, from coordinate 4,261,906 downwards.
TTTTTTACCTGTTTACTTATTTTTGCACCCGTCTTCTCCCCTCTGTTTATCGTGTGTGCGTTAGGAATTGGATAATTAACTTGTGTATTTTCTGCATATTTAATTAGAATTACTGTTATTAATAAACCTAATTATGTTTAAATTTACAAACCTGGTGACTGTCGTTATTGGGCAGCTGAGGGCCAAAGACTTGGGGTGTTTTTATAAGAAATATTTATTCATTTTTAATTGTGTTGCAGCTCTGGGTCAAGTGGGGCTGGCAATGACTGCAGGTTGCAACACTGGACAAGCAAACTATTAGATGAAATGTGACCTGTGCCATGCCATGTGGGCTAATTTTGTCATTGGCCAATTGATTTTGTTCTAATTCATTACTTATACATGTGCAGTGTGCGGTTCGGTGGAGACAATTGAATAAAAATTTCTCTTGCTGTGAATGTTTCCTGTTTAATGTTAATGTGCACTATCAGCTTCTCTGCTGGTTTGTTTAAAATAGCAAACATCAATTGCATTGAAGACCAAATTTAGAAACGAAAATTACAATTTGTTTCTATTTATATATACAGGGTTCAGTGGCATATGTCCCACAGCAATCATGGATCCAAAATGCATCTTTAAGAGCCAATATTATCTTTGGTCAGGAATTAATGGAAGACTGGTACATGAAAGTAGTTGAGAGCTGTGCACTTCAACCTGACCTGGAGAGTCTGCCCGCAGGCGATGAGACCGAAATAGGCGAGAAGGTTCAGTATGCATTATTCCCATACTCCTGAGATTTAGTAACGTTAATGCAAAAGTCTATTGTTAAGGTTTAAGATCTTTCCTCCTTTGTTTTCCCCAGAAGAGCTTCTGTATTTCTGAAACTGCAGAGGCCTGAATTAATCTGCAGTGAGAACAATTACAGACTCTAAACAGTAAATTTAGGCTTTCAGTTTGAGGTTTTAAGACATTTATTTTGTTTGTGTAATAGTGTGATGAATGTAAGAAGTTGTATTTTATATTTTGTTGTAATAATGTGATTTTAAAAACCCTGGGTTAAAATACAACCAGGCAGTGAGTCCAACTAAAGCTGCAATTGAGGTGTCATAAAATTGAGAATTATTCATTCTAATCATTTACTTAGAAAAATATTGTTTATATTTTGACAGTTCCCTGAGGTGTAGATAATTTTGAGGGATGGTGTTTGGTCCTGGCTGGGCTGGTCATGGGACATCTTAAGTGAGATACAGATTATATAGTTAATGGGAGGAGCCAGGTCTGTGTAGTTTTGGCAGTTTTACCACAGAATTTGATTCTGACTTGATAAAAGTATTTTCTGGTTGTTTCTGAAAAGGTCTCTCTCTCCAAAGTCTCAAGAGACAAACAAATTAACCTATTTTGTTAACTTTTTTTATCGGCATTTGAACTGTATCGGGTCACTTGGTTAGAATAATATTTATATAGTGAAGGGCATAAGTTAAAATTTTTTGCTTTATTTAAGAACTTTTTAACTGTTAATTGTCACGCTATTTATTTAATAATGGGCTGGTTTCTCTGTCCCGGAATGCCCTGATGGGATGGAGAATTGGGTGTCGCTGCAAAATTGGGATCGGCACCGGCCACCAATCTGAACGCGATGATCTGGACCCCTCTGGTGGCGAGAACGGGTTACACGCCGTACGCCAGCGTGAGCATGTAAATAAATGCAAATGATCGTAATGACTCATTTGCATGTATTTAGCGGGACTGGCATCCTATGCTCTGCCCTTCCATGACTTTCTGGTCCCTGCGGCTGGGAATCATATGGGCGCTGTTCACTTGTGGTCTCTACAATTGTGGCCCTGGCTTGGTAGACTATGGAGGTAGGCCAACCACAATGGTAGCAGCCCCCCTCACTTCAAAGTAGGGGGGGTGACCCGACCTGTGCGCACAGGATCCCCCCCCACGACCACATCAAAGTGATGTAAGTGCACTCCATCAATCGCAGGGTTCACTGCACTTACCTCTCTTTGATGTGGTCAATGTTTATGAACACTGAGGTTTCATCAAGTAGGCCACTGAAACGTGAAACAATATGAATGGATCAACGTTGCAGATGGTTTTTACGAGCTGTCAGTCACAGGCCACTATTCAAAAGCTATGAATGACTAGCATAAATTTGCATGGTGTGGAACACAAGGGGATCGTAAAACTGGTGCAATTCACCTCCGGCGGGAAAACATAATCTCCCAAATGGAGAATCCAGCTCAATGTGTTTAAATTTTGTTTTAACATAAGTTACCTAATTGGTTAGAGTCAGAATTGGGGTGAAGCAGTCTTTCCTCACAATTTGACAAATTATTTGGGGTTTCCCGTCCGGTATCCGAACAAACGTTGGGGTCGGGTCCGGTATCCTAATAATAGACTGATCTGTATTGGTGGATTGCACATTGCACCCTGTAGAAATATATTGGACCAAAAATGGGAGAAAACCTTGTGTAAACGCAATATATGATTGGACATACTTGTGTGCAAATAATAGGAATAGCAGTAGACCATTCAGCCTCCTTGAGTATGTTGATGGCTAACCAGGTCTTCAACTACATTTAACAGCTCATATGAGTTTGTGGCTACAATTTGCCAAAAGGTGAATTCCAGTTGTTTGTTAGATTATTTGAAGCAGTGGAAAATGGTGAATGCAAGATGAGTAAATCACAAATTGAGCAAATGCAGGCTGTTTTTTGGCTAGCAAATGTAAGATTCCAAGGCCGCCATTTTGGCTGGAAATTTAAAAAGATGCTTCGTATCGTCTACGCCTAAAACTGAATTATAAACTACAAATTATTGATCTCTGTATCTTTGTTGGAGAAAGAGAAACCCTTTTTTTCCACTTGCCTTTTTCCACTGCCTTTCGAAAAAAAAAGCGTTTGATAAAATGCAAGACATTGAGACTACCAGGGATTAGAACTCCGATCCATTTCTGAGGATTTACAACACGAAAGGAAGCCAGATATTGACAGTTACCAATTTTAACATGAATAGTAACTTCATACTTGTGACAATAAAAGATTATTATTGTTATTGTTATACTTTTATCCAAACTAACACAGGTTCAACATGATCAGATAATTAAATATCAAAGTTAGAATTATATATTTTATCCTATCTAGGGTGTGAATTTATCAGGAGGTCAGAAGCAGAGGGTGAGTCTAGCTCGAGCGGTTTACAGCGATAATTCAGTCTATTTTTTGGATGATCCACTCTCTGCAGTTGATGCACATGTCGGTCGACATATTTTTGATAAAGTAATTGGACCCAAAGGTTTACTCAAAAACAAGGTGAGCAACCGTTGGAATTTAACTTGGTGATGCAAACTTTTTTATTTCCACCTACGATAATAAATACATTTGGGTAAAAATTGTTTTATTTATAGACTCGTGTCTTGGTTACTCATGGTGTTAGCTTCCTAGCTCAAATGGACAGGATTCTTGTGATGGTTGATGGGAAAATCTCAGAGTCGGGCACCTACAAGGAACTTTTAAAGCAAAATGGGGCATTTGCAGAGTTCCTACGCACTTATGCTCCTACAGATAATGAAGGTGAGAAATTGCAAAAGATCAAGCCCATATACAAAAGCACCTCTTCAATATTGTCTTCTACCAATGCTGTACAAATTCAGTTTAGTATGGTTTCAGAATCTTCCATTTTATCTGCACACTGTTTGACAGACATCAGATTATTGGTGACATGATGTCCTGTAACTTCCTGGTTCCCTAGGGGAGTACCCCAAAGACACACTAAGGATTCATTCTCTGAAGTTCCCAGCTGAGGATTTACATGGCAATTATCCAGAAGTGCTAACTTCCCCTGGACAATCAATAACTTTAGACAATTCTGCTAGTTTTAAACCAATAGCTACTCTGAAACAGCTATAAAAAAACAAAAGCACTTCTAACTTTAGTGTAATTATTTTAAGGACTCAGACTGAGCTCTGCATTGAACACTCCTTGCGCATTTGGTACAGTGTCAATTTTGTACTCCTGGCTTGAGGTGTTTTCTTACATTTAAAGGCACTGTATAAATGCATGTTGTAATTGTTATTAAGATTGCAGAACTTGATTCTACTCCTGATCTGAAAAGTCACTGATTATTTGTTGATGTATAGAGTCTGTTCTGCACCACTTTCAAAATTGATGTGGGAGGCTTGTTATAATTTTGGTCTTTGTTTTTAAATGCTTTAGTCCTGATTGAACATATCTTGAAACTGGATCCACCAAAAAAGTGCAATAAAGTTTTTTTGGGTGGCTTTTAAGAAATATAAATTCTACTTTTGCATAGGGAAATCATTCAGTGTAAATCAGATTCCTGAAACTTGAGACATTTTACTTTAGCGTCAGTTCATAAATATTTGATATGTCCACGAGCCCTAATTAAGCTGCAACATTTAGCAGTAATTTTTACAAAATGATCAACTACTTCCTTTCCTGTCACCATGCAGCTATGGACAATATTGTGGAGGAGGAGAAAGGTTTGTACTGCCTTTTTTTAATACCCATCAGCATAGCTGGAAAATCTGTAGATGCATGATTTGAGTTTTCAAATAAGAATATCCAACACCAAACTATATGTCCGAGATATAGACATGAATAATTTGACCTTCATTAGAGAGCTGCATGGTCCCTTTTCACTTAGATCAGATCTGAATTTTAAAAACATCTGTGTTCATGTATATCATATGGACAACTGCAGACGTCAGAGTATTTTGCTAAGATTGTACCCGTTGCAATGACTTCCTAAAGTGCTGGAAATCGGAAATGAAACAGTCGGCTAGAATTTCCCCTTGGGCCTGGCAAGGGGCAAAATTTTCCGCTCTCGTGGGGAGAGTAAACACCCAAGAACCTAACTTGAGTAGAAAATAACATTTATTGGGTGAGGTGTGTATGGGGTGTCCAAAGTTGACCATTCTGCCCAGTGGGTTTACACCTGAAACCTTAACCTGACCCTTCTCCAGTCAGACATCGATGGATCTCCTATGAGGACATGTTGTGTAAACATGGTTTTTAGGAGTTTGTGGGATGATCCGATTGAAGTGTTTAAAATTTGGATAGATTTGGAGAAATTCCGTCCTCCCGATGGGAGAATTAAGAACTGGGGCACTCGAGACGGCTTCCAAATCCTGCGCCGGTCCTGGGAGCAGTCTTTTTGTTTCCGATCCTGGTCAGCGCCAGCACTATTCGCTTCTCAATCCTTCCCCAGTTGCACTAGTTAATGCCAGTGCTCTTCTCCCTTCCCCATTTTGCTCAGTTAATGGTAGTACCAAAAAAACAAAAATGAAATCATATAAAGGTCTTTACTCGTGGTTAGAATGTGGAACTTCCTTCTTCCAGAAATGGATGACTCCAATAGCTTGGATGTATTGTGAAATGAAACTAGATGAGCAAATGTGAGAAAAAAAGAAATGGAAGGCTGTACTGAAATGTGGAGATGAGGTAGATGCAATGGGAGGAGGTTTGCGTCGATATGTAAACCAGCATTGACTAGTATGCTTTGTGCTGTATATAAGATATCATTCACTGAATTCGGGCAGCAATCTTTCAGACAGTGGGATGTATAAACCTAGCCCTTTTCACCCAGGACAAACGAGGGGCAAAATAATTGCCTTTTAAGTCTGAGATAGATAGACTCTTATTAGGCAAGCAATAAAATGCAACGGTAGAAAAAGGGAGAACAGCGAGCCCGAGGGATTAAATGGCTGTCCTTGCGATCCAATTTCTAGCATTTTCTTGTTTCATTTCGAACGGTAATGTGTTGGATATCCAAATTGCTTGATTTTTGTGTTCTAATCTTTGGTTAATAGTTTGCTAAAAATTTACTTTTTATTGAGTGGGTTTCATCAGTGCAGGGTACCATTTCGATGTGTCCTACAAAAACACGTCTTACATTAGACGTAAATAAGAACTGCAAAAGTATTGGTGAACAAGGATCATGCTAAATTTCCCCTTAGTGTCCAGGGATGTGCAGGTTGGGTGGGGTTAGGGGGACAGGAAGGGGAGTGGGTCCAGGGTAAGGTACTCTTGCAGAGGGGTGGTGCTGACTCGATGGGCCAAATGGTCTCCTTCAGCACTGTGGAAGTTCTCAGCACTGTGGGGATTCTGTGTTCTAAGCTCTGCTTGGAATTCCCCTGGATTGACCCCGTTGTTTTGTCTTGTTATTACTCACAGACTGTTATGCTCTTTAGTCTCTTATGAGTTGCCAGTTATTCAGTGAAAAGGTGGAGGATTTTCTAGATATCAAAGCGATCAAATTACTCCATTGTTGTAATCTTTGAAAAAGAAATACTTTCTGGCAGGTCCCCCACTCCCCCATTAAATCTGCATTCTTAATGCTCTGCGTTGTGTTGCTGCATTTCTTTTATTGCATCCTTGTTTTGTTTTGCATGGAAATAATTGTAATGCGGATTTGCCTTCTTAGAAAATGAATGTGACATTGCTGAATTAATTGAATGAAGTTAAAATTGGAATAAGTTTTTAATTAAAATGCTGTCTTTTTAAAAAAGAGAGCATAGTAGGAAAATTAGGAAATTTCACCCATTTGAACAGACCATGCACTTGGTTCCTTATTTTGCATATTAAAATTAGTCACCGGTAAGATTTTTGAGCAAATAAGTTTCAATCCTAAAGTCAACAAACAGAACCCAGTTTAACCCCATTCTCTACCCTGACTGCCATATGAAATAGATGACCAGTTCCTGACCCCATTGACCTTGAGGTAAGGCATGTTGATCTTATTTGAAAGTAACTTCCTGTGTCCTGCACAGAATTCTCCTCTCTGCTAACATTGTCCCACAATTATCGACATGGTGAATCTACCTTTAGCCAAGTCTGTGCCCCACTAAACTCGACCATAATATTCAATGTACAAACTCCATTCTGGAACCTAGTACATTTAATGTCCACTTTATCCATTCAGTAGGTCGATGGCTGATTCTTTAGGTAAATGTTTCTTAAAGGAATTGAGCGGTGCTGTTTGTATATTCCGGTGTGTACCTGAAGTTTGCTCTAATTCATGTCATAAAACAGCATAGAAAAACTACTTCAGCCTGTTGTTAATGCTGCTAAACAGGTACTGTTGCTGCATTTTCGACACTCAATATCTGTTACTTTAATTGCTCGTCTGTCGCCTTCTCCAATGGGATAATATTAAATGCTTTATTTTTAAATTGTTTCATGGTTTGGAATTCGATGCCTCAGCAGAAACGGAACAAGATCAAAAACACATTCATCCACGCAGGACATCACGAAACTCTCCCTTAAGGTATGCTTTCTGTGCAAATGTGTGCTGAAACAAACCACCTTTTTGAAAAATGCCTTCAAATCTAATGAATCTTTGCCAATTGTGTGAAATATCAAATTTACTTACCAATTTGCCTTTTTCTGTGTAAGGCAATGGAACAACAAACCTGGTATGAATTGCTTTCTATATGCGACTCGACAAAGGTCTGAAGACTAACAAGTTTAAAAAATAAATAAATTATAAAATAGAAACATTAATGAAGAAACACTAAGAACTCAACACCTACAGGCCACACAGTCAATTGGCATTGCATAGAATTTACTGCCAGAAACAGACTATTTAATTCAACAGATCTGTGTCAGTGTTGGTGTTCCACACAAGCCTCTGCCACCTTATTCTCACCCTATTGTCCTTATTTTCCCCCCCCCTAATTTACTTACCCAGCTTCTCTTAAATCTGCCAATGTTATTCACCTCAACCACCCCATGTAATAGCAAGTCCCACTCTGAGTGAACGTCCTGACATTTCTATTCCATTAAGTGCAGCTGATTCCGCTGTTTTTCACTGGTACTTTCTCTTTTGATAATTAATACAATGAATGCTCTCCCCATGACTGCGTGGGTTTCCTCCGGGTGCTCTGATTTCCTCCCACAAGTCCTGAAAGACGTGCTGTTGGGTGAATTGGACATTCTGAATTCCCCACTGTGTACCCGAACAGGCGTTGGAGTGTGGCATCTAGGGGCTTTTCACAGTAACTTCATTGCACTGTTAATGTAAGCCTACTTGTGACGCTAATAAAGATTATTATTACTATTATTATTAAATCCAGCTCTGCATCTTATGATGAGGAAGCAATGCCTTCACAGCAGAAAAACTCAAACTTGCAAGATGCTAGCGAAAAAGCAAAGCAAACAGCTGGTGTGAAATTGACGGAAGCTGACAAAGCTCTGACTGGTAGGGTAAGGAAATGCACAATAAATATTATTATTATTATTCATCTTTATACCTGATCTGCCTGCATACAATCAGTGAAGGAGTTCCAAATAAATCTGAATGCTATTCTTGTCACTGTACAGTTTATGTGCATTTTTTGGGGAAAATCGTCATTATTTTAAGGGGCCATCCAGCGCCTTTCCAACCTTTTCGGAGAGATGCTGTCTAATCCCATCAACACCTGATTGATGCTGCAAATGAGATTTGTGCCAAACAGTATACTTTGCAGTGTTCTTGGAAAGGGTACTAGTATCCCAGTGGTCTCAACACTAACTTGGGAAGAAAAGCCATTTATTTCACTCTCAAATTGAAAATCGCTATTTATTACTTACCGCTACACTTATCTTCATATTTTTTTCAACTGCACAAGGTTAGTTTTGTGGAAACTAAATCTTTGACTAGCTTGGTGTTTAGCTAACAGAGTAAATTGTGTATTCATGTGTATATCATATTTTTATGACTGAGCTTAGAAGTTTACGTAAATGGAGATCTGGTTTCTTTTTCATTAGTTTATGTTGGCTGACACACAGATGGAAAAATTGTTCACGGGGACTGAGTGACATCATGAGTTAAACACTCTGGGATCCACTTCAGACCCACCGGATGAAAATGAGTCCAGTTGGCTGGCTTTAGAAATAGGTTGGGTGCAATTTCAATCCATTTCCTGCTTCGAGTAGGTGCACGTAATTAAATTGGCAGTCAGATGGAAGTCCGAGGATGGTGAAATGGGGAGGGGGGTATGTTTCCTTTAGCTATATTGAAATGAGTTTTGAGAGAGTAGAGTCTTCTATTTCTAGAATTATCTCTTATCGTGTGCTGCCTTCTTCATAGGTGTAACTTTCAAGAAAGATAGAGAATAGGAGCAGGAGTCAGACATTCGGCCCATTGAGCTGGCTCGGCCATTCAATGTGATCAATGCTGAACCTCTATTTCATCGTCATACTCCAGCTTTTGCTGATGGCAAATATATCCTTTCTTTGGTAAGGAGACCAAAACTGCACCCAGTACTCCAGGTGTGATCTCGCCAAGAATCTGTACAGCTGCATTAAGACATCCTTGCTCCTGTACTCGTGCTTTTGCAGTGAAGGCCAACGTACCATTTGCTTTCCTAACTTCTTGCAGGCTTGCTTTCAATGACCTGGTGCACCAGGGCACCCAGATCCCTTTGTACATCAACATTTCCTAAACCATTTAAACAATATCTGTCATCCTGTTTATCCAAACCAAAGTGGATAACTTTACACTTGTTCATGTTGTACTGAATCTGCCTTGATTCCTGTGGTACCCCAATAGTCACTGGCCGCCACTCTGTAAAATACCCCTTTATTCCTACTCTCCTTTCTGTCTGCTAACCAATTCTAAATCCATGCCAATATATTGCCCTCAACCCCGTGTGCTTTAACCTCTTCGTGGACTTTGTAGAAAGCTTTCTGAAAATCCAAATGCACCCCACATCTCCCTTATCCATTCTGCTGGCTATGTCTTCAAAAATCTCCAATAGTTAAAAAAAATCTGATTTCCCTTTTATAAATCCATGAAATATTTAGTTTGTGACCTGTTATTTTACTTTATAATAGATTCTAGCATATTCTGTACTACGGCTGTGAGGCTCACCGATCTGTGATTGCCTGTTTTCTCCCTCCTTTAGCAGGGTTACATTTGTTACCCTCCAATCTGCTGAGACTATTCCAGAGTCTACACAATTTTGGGGGATGACAACCAACACATGGCCACCCCATTTAGTAACCTAGAATGATTATCATGCCCTGGGGATTTATTGGCTTTCAGTCCCATTAATTTATCCACTACTTTTTTAATACCATTTCCTTTAATTGCTCCTTCTCACTAGACCATTAGTTTCGTAGCATTTCTGGGAAGTTATTTGTGTCTTCCCCTGTGAAGACCGAACTAAAGTAGTTCTGTAATTGCACTGTCATTTCCTGGTCCTCTATTATCTGTTCTCCCATTTCGGACTGTCTTTGCATACATACTTATAGAAGCCTTTTTCCGGTTTTATGTTCTTTGCAAGTTTACTCCCATATTCAATTTGTTTGTCTACTTTAATCGTCTCTTGGTCCTCGTTTGCTGAATTCTGAGCTGCTCCCAATCCTCAGGATTTGCTACTGTTTCTAGCAACCTTACATGATTCCTCTTTGGATCTAATACTAGTCTTAATTTATTTTGTTAGCCATGGTTGAACCACTTTGCCTGTTGTGTTTTTGTTCCATAAAGCAATGTTTAACTCTTGCTAATGTTGTTTGCTCAGTAGATACGCAGATTAAAGTAGCCCATGATTACTGTAGCACCCTTGTTGCATGCATGTCTAGTTTCTTGTTTAATGTTGTTCTGTTTAATGCCATCCCCTATTTTACCACGACTATTTGGAGGCCTATAGACCACTCCCACTAATGTTTTCCACCCGTTGATGCTGCTTAGCTCCTCCCAAACTGATTCTACAGCTGCATGCTCGGTCTTTTGGCTAATGTGAGTGTGAGATCAGGTGTAATGCCTGGATCTGTTATGTCTTGCTGAATTGGATTCAATTTGAATTGCTTTTGGAGCAGGCGAAGAACTGGATTAGGGGTTTGCCCCTGTCCACACTCTGAGCTCTGGCTTTGTAACTCTGATAAAGTAATTTAAAAAAAAAAAAAAAAAATATCTTATTTTGTACTATGGCCCTGTTCGCTACTAGCCCTTCTTTCCTCTGACTTTCACCTTTTCCTTTCTACTTTTCTGTCTTTAACTTCTATCTTTATTTCCTTCTCTTGTGTCTCCGTACTCTGGTTCCCATTCTGCTGCCACTCTAGTTTAAACCCTCCCCCACGATACGCGTTATATATTTCTAAATGCTCTGCTATTTATACCTTTTTTATAATGGACTCTAACATTTTCCCAATGACCGATATTAAGTACACAAGCCTATAGGATCTCTGTTTTGTCTCCCTCCCTCTTTGAATAAGGCAGTTTTCCAATTATCTGGGATATTTCCTGAATATAGGAATTCTTGGAAGTTTGCTACCAGTGCATCCACTATCTCTGTACCTACTTCCTTTAATATCCTCTGATGCAACCCACCTGGCCAGGGGATTTATCTATCTTTAGCCCCATTTAGTCATAGTCATTGATGTTTACAGCACGGAAACAGGCCCTTCGGCCCAACTTGTCCATGCCAACCAGTTTTTACCACTGAGCTAGTCCCACTTACCCGCATTTAGCCCATATCCCTCTATACCCATCTTTCTGTCTGAATGCTTTTTAAAAGACAAAATTGTACCCGCCTCTACTACTGCCTCTGGCAGCTCGTTCCAGGCACTCTCCACCCTCTGTGGAAAGCATTGGCCTCTTGGAACCTTTTGTGTCTCTTCTCCCTCACCTTAAACCTATGTCCCCTAGTTTTAGACTCCCCTACCTTTTGGAAAATATGTTGACTATCTATTTTGATTCCCTATACTTTTTTCTCTTGTGATATTGTATTTATCCCCCCTCCCACTTTTTCTTAGCCCCTTGATTATTTAGTATTTTTGGCATGCTATTAATGGCTTCCACATAAAGATTAAAGTCACCCATGATTAATGTATGACCTATTGCCCTTTTTCCATGCCGTTATTGTTTCCTGATTTACTCTCCATCCTACAGTATGGCTACTGTTTTGGGCCTATAGACTACTCCCACCAGTGTCTTCCTCCCTTCCCTCCACCCACATGGATTCTGCATTTTCCAATCAAAGATCATTTCTTGCTATTGTGCTTATTCCATCTCGTGCTAACAAGTTACCCCACCACCTTTTTCCTTTCAGCTGGTCCTCCTGAAAGTCACATACTCCTGAATATAGCTCCCAGCTTTGATCTCCGTGTAACCATGTCTCTGTAATGGCTATAAGATCATACCCGTTAACCTCACTTTGTGCTGTTAATTCACTCATTTGTGCTGAATGCCACGTGCATTTAAGTAAAAAGCCATTAATTTTGCCGTTGAACTATTTTTCCCCTTTGACCCTATTTGCTGCTTTTTTTAAATGTTTGTACGCTCTGTCCGTTCCTGTCACACACTGGGTAACATTACCTAAATAGCTGCCTTGCAATGCTGCTATCTCCTTTCACTTTGTAAGCCTACGTACCCCTCTCCAGAACCGCCCCCCCCCCCCCCCCCCCCCCCCCCCCCACCTCTATCTAGATTCAAGCCCCCTATTCCTGAGTTTGTCAGCAGGTGAGATTGGGAATAATTCTGAGATTATTACCTTTTTGAGGTCCAGCTTTTTAATTGATTTCCTTGCCTATGTCGTTGGTGCCAACATGGACTAAGCCTGGTTGTTTGCCAACAGCTCAGCAATATCCTTGATCCTGGCACCATGGAGGCGACACACCATGCTGATGTTACGTTGCAGCTGCAGAGACTCCTTTCTGTTCCCCTAACGATAGAATCCCCTGTCACTATTGCTGTCCCACTCTCTTTTATTTTCCAGTTTGACATTTTCTCAAATTATACTTTGTATAAAATCATCGCGTTTAGGTTTGGGTTTATTGTCACGTGTACCAAGGTGGTGAAAAGTATTGTTCTGCGTCCAGTCCAGACAGATCGTGCCGTCGTTGATCAAGGACTGTAAATAAGATGGTAATCCAAATGAAGCCTTCAGACAGTTAACAAAAGATTTGGAACCTCTTTGAATCATTTAACTCATTCTAAGACTAGATTGAGGAATATTTTGCCAATTACAATGTTTCTCGAAGGGAACCACACAGTCGTTATGGTTTCATCTTGTTATAAAAGTCAAGCCTTCACAAGGGCAACTGGGGGTGGCGGTACATGCTGGCCTTGCTGGTGACACTCGTATGAATTAATAAGTAGAATCAATTTCCTTATTTTTGTACGCTATGATCCCCCTTCCTCCAAATCAAAATGCTCCTTGGAAAGCATATATCTGTCTGATTAGATTGAATTGGCTTTCGGGTGGCATATATGGCAATAAAATCGATGTGCTGAGCAGTGTATCTGGGGATATGCAGGCCAATTTTATTTAATTGGATTTGAGCTTGCGCTGTGATAATAGGAACAATTTTTTTTTCTTGAAGTTTGAGATATTGCATTTTCATCTCGTAGAGGAACAAAGGAAAAAAACTTCAAATTCCTCATGTACGGTTAAGTATTTGTCAGCCTGGGGTGTAAACCATTGATCTCAAGGTTGTGAAGTAAGCAGCATTTATTCTAAGGCTTTGTATTTTCTCACTATTTGATGATCTGTTTGTATGTAATTCTGATCTTGTTTCATTTTTATTTAAATATTCAGGTAAAATTCTCTGTTTTCTGGTCATACATCAAGGCAATTGGAACCTGCATTTCTTTCTGGATTGTTCTATTCTACCTATGCCAACATATAGCCTCTTTATCTTCTAATTATTGGCTGAGTTTATGGACAGACGATCCAGTTGTTAATGGGACCCAGCAGCATACTTCACTCCGACTAGGAGTATATGGCGCACTTGGAATAATTCAAGGTTTGTAAAAATAACTTGCTTTGCAGTGTTAATATAAAGCAAGATGAAAATGTTGCTGGTTCTTAAAATATGTTGAGGACAATTAGGTGTTCCAATCTGGAAATTTGGACCACAGGTGGATTATTGGGCCTGCTATAAGAAGTTTCTTTGCACGGATTCTATTTGTAACATATATGTTGGGTTTCTATTGCAGGTAGCTGACGTCATTGGCTTTAGTTTGGATAAAACCAGAAGTAGAACATGGTGTGGAGATGCCGGCGATGGACTGGGGTGGGCACAGTAAGAAGTCTTCCGACACCAGGTTAAAGTCCAACAGGTTTGTTTGGAACCACTAGCTTTCGGAGCGCGGCTCCTTCATCAGGTGACTCGCCTGATGAATGAGCTCTGCTCCTAAAGCTAGTGATTCCAAACAAACCTGTTGGACGTTATCCTGGTATTGGAAGACTTACAGAAGTAGCACAGTTTTACATGCTCCAAAATAGTGGTAACAAATGTGGCCTTGTATATTTCGAATTGGCATCATAATAATGGATGTTCTTCAAATCTGTTGAACAGAAGTATATTAAAATAGATCATATTTGACTCTGAAATTTAAAAAAAACTCTTCCCCTGCATTCTGTCCTCTACAACACCCTCTCCACTGCAAGTCAATTGTCACTACATTTAAAATCTGTCAATCACCTGACCTCTGGTTTCCCTTCCTTTATGGCACATCTGCAGCTGTTTGTTTACTCAATCGTATCCTCCTTCGTAGCTCCATTCTTGATCAACTTTTTCCTGAGGAAGGCTTTCACTATTTCACTCCTAAATGTTCCCCCGACCATGACCCTTGACTTTACACACTCTCGTCTAAGGGAAGTGAACATGGCCATATGTGGCACACAACCTGCTTGCCATTCATCGCCAGATTTTGGTAAACCATATCAAGTTCTGCTGGATCCTCCTTTCCTTCGCCAAAACTGCATACTACCCTAGGATGATCCTCGAAAGCAAAGGTAACCACTGGCTTTCATTCTACAATAACATCCATTTCCTTAAACCCTTACTCCCTCCATCCATCCTCTTGAAAACAAATGTGAGGAGCTCATGGAATTGTTTATTATCAAGAAGGGGACTTTCCATTTAGTTGCTTCTATTACTTTCCTCCCCCGTGTTCCTCTCCCCGCCTGCCCTCCATGATAACTGCAACTTGCACCTCATTAGCGATCAAAGTTGTTTTCATCTCCAGTTACAAGCTCCATCCCTGGCCACTGCCTTAGGAGGAACCATGTCATTGACAACCCCAGTGTCTAACCCCATATCTTCTCAATCATGAAGCATGCCTGTTTCTGTCCTGATAATATTGCCCAACTTGGAATCGTAGTATCCCGACAGTGCAGAAGGAGGCCGCTCGACCCATCGAGTCTGCAATGACCCTCTGAAAGAGCACCCTACCTAGGTCTACTCCCCCATCTATCCCTGTTACCCCACCTGACCTGCACTGGACACTTGAGAGACAGTTTTTTATTATGGCCAATTTGCCTAACCTGCACATCTTTGGACTGTGGGAGGAAACCGGAGCATCCAGAGGAAACCCATGCAGGCACTGGGAGAACATGCAAACTACACACAGACAGTGACCCAAGGCCAGGATTGAACCCAGGTCCCTGGTGCTGTGATACAGCAGTGCTAACCACTGTGCCAACCCATCTCCAAAATGTTGCCTGCCTCTAACTCAGCCCATCTGTCACATAAACCCCTATCCATGCCTTTGTTACTCCGACTTGATTTACTCCACTGCTATGCTAGCAGGCCTTGAATGCTCCTTGTTTCAGCAACTTCACATTCCGATATCTGTCCTATCTTGCATTAGGTTCAGCCTGAGTTTCACCTGTGTTTGCTGATTTACATTGGCTCTCGGTACCAAATGCCTCAATTCTCTATACTAAGCCCAAGCATCGATATTTCCCTTCATTCTGAGCTTTCTCTAGCTTTACAGCTTCCCTATTTCACCTTCTCTTCTCTATACCATTTTCTTTTTGTGCCTTCAACTGCCCAGACCCCATTCCTGAATTCACTGCCGTAAACTTTTCCGCCTCCTTTAGAATCCATGTATTTGACCAAGTGTTTGGTTACCCCACTCCCCATGGCCATTCCCCAAAATGGAGACAAAGTTTTCACGCCATTGTGAACACTGTCGTGTTTCACGACTGCGTGAAACGGGCACGGGGACGGCCGATTCTGTCCCCCGCAGGCAGGAGGCCAACTAGAGCAGTTAACGCCGCTCCAGCCTCCCTTCCGGCGCCAAATGGGCGCCGCGCCAACCCATGCATGCGCTGTTGGGCCGCGCCAACCTGCGGATGCGCGGGGAACTTGTTCAGCACGCCGGCCCCAACTCAACATGGCGTCGGGGTTCAGGGGCCGGCCGCGCAGCAAAGTAGGCCCGGAGGGGGGGGGGGGGGGGGGGGGAGAAGAGAGGAGAAGAAGAAGAGAGAGGAGGAAAGAGGCCAGCTCCCTGATTGGCGGGCCCCAATCGTGCCCCCCCCCCCCCCCCCCCCCCCGGTGAAGGAGCGCTTTTCCCCGCCCCGCAGGCCGCCCCCAACCCTTGCGCAGAGTTCCCGCCGGCAGTGATCTGGGGTGAACAGCATTGGTGGGACTTTGTCGTATCCGCTTGGCCCATCTGGGCCGGAGAATCAGCGATTCCAGCGGGCAGCGCAGCGTCAAACACGCCGTCGCAAATGGTGCCGATTCGCCACACCTTGGAGAATCTCGCGCCAGCGTCGTGGCGCGGTTGTGGTGATTCTCTGGCCTGGCGTGGGGATCGGAGAATCGCGCCCTACCTGTCCTCCATTGGGCTCTTCCTTCATCTCTGAAATCTCGTAGGATGCATTTGAACATTAAAGGGGCTAAACAATCTTTGTTGCTGCTACTTGGGGATCTGCAACTGAATCTTTTGATAATCCTTTACAGGTCTTTTTGTGCTCTTTGCATCGGCGGTGATGAGTGTCGGAGGGATATCGGCTTCACGCTGGCTTCATGATCATGTGCTTTTTGATATCCTGATGTCACCAATGAGCTTTTTTGAGCGAACACCTAGTGGTAACTTAGTAAACCGCTTCTCCAAAGACATCGATACGATAGACTCTGTGATTCCAGTAGTGATTAGAATGTTCTTGGGATCACTATTTCATGTTCTTGCTTCTTGTACGGTGATTTTAGTGGCCACCCCAATGGCTACTGTGATCATTCCACCCTTGGGATTTCTCTACATATTTGTACAGGTCAGTATTAATGAAATAGTTCTGCTTAATAACATTTTTATCGGAATCATTCTTCGCAAGATCATTCAGAATTTCATGTTTCTGTCTGGTTGCCAGTTACACCGGTATAAATATGCTTTCTCTTAAGATTATTTGTTGTGCTCTGGTCAACAATAAGACTATGGGCAGCACGGCGATGCAGTGGCTAGCACTGCAGCCTCATGGCGCCGAGGTCCCAGGTTCGATCCCGGCTCTGGGTCATTGTCCTTGTGGAGTTTGAATATTCTCCCCGTGTTTGCGTGGGTTTCGCCCCCACAACCCAAAGATGTGCATGTTAGGTAGACTGGCCACGCTAAATTGTCCCTAAATTGGAAAAAATTAATTGGGTACTCTAAATTTAAAAAAAAAAAAGATTATAAGACATGGGAGCAGAATTAGGCCACTTGGCCCATCGAGTCTGCTCCGCCATTCAATCATGGCTGATATTTTCTCATCCCCATTCTCCTGCCTTCTCCCAATAACCCCTTATCCCCTTATTAATCAAGAACCTATCTGTCTCGGTCTTAAAGACACTCATCGAATTGGCCTCCACAGGTTTCTGTGGCAAAGAGTTCTGCAGATTCACCACACTCTGGCTGAAGAAATTCCTCCTCATCTCTGTTTTAAAGGATCCTCCCTTTAGTCTGAGGTGGTGATCTCTGGTTCTAGTTTTTCCTACAAGTAGAAACGTCCACTCTATCCAGGCCTCACAGCATCCTGTGAGTTTCAACAAGATCCCCTCTCGTCCTTCTAAACTCCAATGAGTACAGACCCAGAGTCCTCAAATGTTCCTCATACAACAAGTTCTTCATTCCAGGAATCATTCTTATGAACCTCCTCTGGTCCCTTTTCAAGGCCAACACATCCTTCCTTAGAAATGGGGCTCAAAACTGTTCACAATACTCCAAATGGGGTCTGACAAGAGCCTTATACAGCCTCCGAAGGACATCCCTTCTCTTGTATTCTAGCCCTCTTGGCATGAATGCTGACATTGCATTTGCCTTCTTAACTGCCGGCTGAACCTGCACATTAACCCTAAGAGAATTGTGAACAAGGGCTCCCAAGTCCCTTTGTGCTTCTGCTTTCCGAAGCATTTCCCCATTTTAGAAAATAGTCTGTGCCTAAGTTCCTCTTTCCAAAGTGCATAACCTCACACTTGTACACATTGTATTTCATTTGCCACTTCATTGCCCACTCTCCTAGCTTGTCCAAGTCCTTCTGCAGCCCCCTTGCTTCCTCAATACTACCTGTCCCTCGACAGATCTTTGTATCATCTGTAAACTGAGCAACAGTGCCTTCAGTACCTTCCTCCAGATCATTAATGTATATTGTGAACAAGGTGTGGTCCCAGCACAGACCCCTGATGCACACTATTAGTCACCAGCTGCCATCCTAAAGACCCCTTTATGAAATGAAAATCGCTTATTGTCACAAGTAGGCTTCAAATTAAGTTACTGTGAAAAGCCCCTAGTCGCCACATTCCGGCGCCTGTTCGGGGAGGCTGGTACGGGAATTGAACCGTGCTGCTAGCCTGCCTTGGTCTGCTTTCAAAGCCAGCGATTTATCCCAGTGTGCTAAACCAGCCCCTTAATCCCCACTCTCTGATTCTGCCACTCAGCCAATCCTCTATCCATGCCAGGATCTTTCCCTGCATACCATGAGCTCTTAACAACGTTCTGCAGCTACTGAATATGTGAGTTTTGTTGCGAATCTGCAAATCTATTCACTGTGGACATGTTTCAATGTCGGTGAGAGCTGCTCAGAAGAGGAAATGGAAAGACAAAAGGAATTCCATGACAGCTCTGTGGTCTTGAAGCCACGGAATGCTAGCTCTCTTGGTAGTACAAAAAAAGTAATTTGGTGCATAGTGTGACATTGAAGCATAGATTCCCTACGTGCAGGAGGAGGCCATTCGGCTAATCAGGTCTGTGGCGACCCTACTTGGGTCCAATCCCTGCAACCTGACTTAACTTTTGGACACCTTTTTTTATCATGGCCAAGCCACCTAACCTGCACATCTTTGGACTGTGGGAGGAAACCGGAGCACCCGGAGGAAATCCACGCAGACACGGGGAGAACATGCAAACTCCACACAGCCACCCAAGACCGGATGCTTGGCTCTATGAGACAGGTGTGCTAATCACTGTGTCACCGTGCTGCCCCGTACAACCATCCATAGTACAACAATATCATTTTCTAAAATTTGGTTTTAAGTCTGCAATCACAGATGAGTAAAAATATTTTCTGAAGTGACAAATCACAAACTGCCTTTCAGTCTCAAATCCACTGCAAAGCAGACCTGCTGGCAGTCTAATTATTATAGATATTAATAGAGAACAGAATTTTTTTTTTTTTTTAAAGCCTGCCCAAAATTACTGAAGTTGGGGCAAAGAATTTAGCAATTAATTAATTAATGCATGCCTCTCAAACCTGGTGGATATTGAAAAGCAAGAGTGGTATGCACCATCCAATGCAGGTTGTCAGGCTTGACCATTGGCTGTTTTGTTTCTGCTGGTACCGGTTATTTAACATACAACATTCTGAGTAAAACTAGTTAGTTCTAACTAGATTAACTATTGACCATAGGTGGCATCTAGTGATGTTAGCTCCACGCCAGCACTGTGCATGCTGGTTATTTAAAAATACAGATAGCTTCTATTATACAGTTAATAAAAGCAAATTACTGCGGATGCTGGATTCTGAAACGAAGGAGAAAATGCTGGAAAATCTCAGCAGGTCTGGCAACATCCGTGGGAAGAGATAAGAGCTAACGTTTCGAGTCCGATGACTCTTTGTCAAAGCTTCATTGGACTCAAAATGTTAGCTCTTTTCTCTCCCTACAGATGCTGCCAGAGCTATTGAGATTTTCCAGCATTTTCTCTTTTGTTTCTATTATACAGTTTCAGATCATAAACTCTTGTCTTCTACAGCGCAGTTTGAAGAATTGAGTCTGATTTTAACTGCTCACTCATCCCAAATAAATCTGCATTAGAAAAATAGAGGCAGAATGCCATCCTCTATGATCAGGAATTCTGTTGCAATGCTACCATTTAAATTACATTAAGGGTCTCGTGGCTGTTGCTGATTGTACATTAGGCACTTTCCTCAAGGCAATAATCGCACTTTAAACAAGCGTTGCCATCTTTTTAATGAAGAAATTATAGTTGCAATTACATGATCATGTATCATTCTACCCAATTATATTGGCAGCAATTGGTAAGAGGTTATATATTTAATGTATGTCACATTCTTGGGTTTCATAGGCTGGACATAAAGATGGAAGACATGTTTCTGAAGCAGGTAGAAAAAAAACAAAAATACTTTGATTCTAACAATCGCCTTGGTCATCCTGATAAATGATAAATCCAGTGATTTATTTTTCTTTTTTGAAGCACTCCATTTAATGCATGAATAATTAATTTCACAATCTTATTCAAATGAAAATTAATTAATCTTTTCAAGATTGGTACACTTTGAAAATCCTCCCAATATACATTACAAAAATTCAAAGGGAAACCACCAGTTTTGCTCTTCTGTTTGGAATACAAGGCAGTGAAAACAATTAGGAATTCAGGTTCATGTTATTAGTTCGTTTAATGGTAACCTAGGAGCAGGATTGAGCAATTCCGATCTCAAACCCACTCCGCCATTCAATACAATCATGGCTGATCCCATCGCTGCCTCAACTCCACTTTCCTGCCCGCACTCCATGTCCCGGCACCCACTCCACTCTCGGGGGAGTGAATTCAACAGATTAACGACCCTTTGAGAGAAGTGATTCCTCCTCTTCTCTTGTTTTAAACCTGATTAAATTCTAAATTTTTAAACCTCATGTACAAGTTACTCTGGTTATTTGGCTCAGCTACTCGTCTCCCATCTGGTTTAAAGAGAGGATGACTTTCCTCTTTGGTAATTCCAACAATACTGCTGTAACTTAAAAAAATTAAAAATGCAAAAATATGGTGTGGATATTTTAAATGTTTTACAATATCTCAAGAATACCGGATAAATTCGAAAGGCATTTTTAGCTTTTTCGAATGCTCAATAATTGCAGAGATCACATAGAGAAATTTTATTGGGTTTCAAAAGTGATGCCAATTAACTTACGCTGGACGGCTGGTTTGTGATGTGGATCGATGTCAACAGCGTTTGGTTTTGACTTCAACTGGCTTGGATTTTATTTGCAGGTAGCACCCTCCTTGCATAAGTTGTGCTGGTCCTTTTATTTTGCTGGTAGTTTCTGGGGTCAGAAGGTCTAGAGGTCCTTGGTCCGATGTTTTGTAAAGAGTTTAGACAATGACAGTCATGAAGTTCATCAGGGTAACTGCCTATAACCGTGCCTCCCGGCAAATTCACCATCTGACGTTTCCAGACTTGGCCAATCTGTAGGCCAGATGACTTCATCCATTTTTAAGTCTGTCCTTGCTTAGGAAAATTTATTTTAAACGTTTCAATATATGTCTGACTATCCAATGAAATAAAGATTAATATTCCACATGGACATGACACGTTATTGTGACCGTACAGCCAGGGTTTAGGCAGACTGGCTCTCGTACACAGAGACAAAAACTAATATCCCATTATGAACATCCTAAAGATCCTTCAGCACCTCAGATTTTATTAGCTAAGAGACTAAAGCCCAACA
This sequence comes from Scyliorhinus canicula, assembly GCF_902713615.1. Classification (NCBI taxonomy): domain Eukaryota; kingdom Metazoa; phylum Chordata; class Chondrichthyes; order Carcharhiniformes; family Scyliorhinidae; genus Scyliorhinus; species Scyliorhinus canicula. Next base: position 4,240,247 of record NC_052160.1, on the reverse strand, counting down.
AGTTTGCATCACATTCAGGTATTGAGCTGAAAACAGTTGGGGGCTTTTAACGCCCGGATGTAAATATGTGCATGTTGGGTTTTCTAATTATTGTCTTTCTCCTTCGTCCGTCTGAATTTGGTCTGGAAGGCTGCCAATTAGATATGGGCTTTGATTTCCCTTTGTTTATTGGAGGCAGTACTAGCAATAACATTGTGTGAAAGTATTGGGAATCTGAAAGGAAAATGCAATTGGGTAGAGAGGCAAATAGCTGCAGTTCCCCATTAGAAGTTTTTGACTTGATCTTTCTGCAAGGCAGGTGTTGGAGGCCTCCAGTACCACCCTCCTATTCTGTAGCCCCTCTCGGGGTACAGTACTTTTGGAGTAGTGAGTCCACATTAGATCAGGGAGACACTCTGGAAACAAATGTTGATCTTCAAAGAAATTTCACTCTTAGCAAATGGCAGCTAACCATCGATAACATCCTAAATGGGGATAAAATATAAATCTAATCAGAATGAAGATACAGGGCTGAATGACCTACTGCTTTTCCTCTTTTTACTTCACAATGCTCAATTCAAATAATGCAATCTGGATTTGTACTATAGCCATCATGTGCACAATTGTTTTCTAAAACTGACCGTTTACCAATGAGTCTGTTGTACTGCTGTAGCTCTCGTGAACCGGAAGTGAAGATGGGGCTGGTTTAGCACAGGACTAAATCGCTGGCTTTTAGAGCAGGCCATGGCAGGCCAGCAGCGTGGGCTTAATTCCCATACCAGCCTCTCCGAACAGGCGCCGGAATGTGGAGACTAGGGGCTTTTCACAGTAACTTCATTTGAAGCCTACTCGTGACAAGAAGTGATTTTCATTTCATTTTTTTTCAAGATATGATGGGAAGCAGTGGGGAAGGAAAGTTTGCTGTTAAGTCAGATTTAAAGGAGCGGACATGGGCATTACTTCCTGTGGCAAATCTAGATTGAGGGTTTGTGGTAGAGATGTGACCAATTTTGTTTAATTAAAACAAAAATTATTCTTGTTTTTATTTTTGAGGCAACAATTATATTTTAACTCAGTGATGCCTTTTTCTATCTTTAGAGATACTATGTGGCTACCTCACGTCAGTTGAAAAGGTTAGAATCAGCCAGCAGATCACCCATATTTTCAAACTTCAACGAAACCCTGCTTGGTGTCAGTACTATCCGAGCTTTTGGAGAGGAAGACCGTTTTATATACCAGAATGACTCCAGGGTGGACGAAAACCAGAAAGCTTATTACCCCAGTATTGTTGCCAACAGGTAATTTAATCCAGGGCTGGCTTCTCCAGTCCCACAGCCACATGTTTCTCGATGGTGCGCCATTCGCTGGCGGCGCGATTCACTACTCCTGGCGCTTGTCAACGGGATTTCCCATTAAAGCCACTCCACGCCGTCCGGAACCCCGAGGGCGGGGGTGCGCTGCCGGCAGGAACAGGGAATCCCAATGGCTGGAAAATTCTGGCCACAATGTTCCTGCACTAATACATTTGAGTAATTTTGCATCGCTATTAAGGAAATGTAGAAGGTCTAAAAAGTGGGATTCACGTGAATGCGCGAGTTCAATTAGTCTTGACCGTCAAACCAGATTTAATGTAGAATGCTCCAAATCACTCGCGGGAGCAGGAGAGCTAGTTTGATCAATTGCACAATCATTAGATTTACTATTTCCTTTATCTTGTTAACATCCCACCAGGTGGTTGGCTGTCAGGCTGGAGTTTGTTGGCAATTGTATCGTACTTTTTGCTGCCCTGTTTGCAGTGGCTTACAGAGATGCAGTCAGTCCAGGGATTGTTGGGTTGTCCATATCATATGCCCTGCAGGTATGGAGAAATACATTTATGATTTTAAATATTTATACCATTACTCAATTGAACTGCATTGTAGCTGACATATTTTCTTCAGTAATCATAGTCTGTTCCTGTTTACATAAAAGTTATAGAACTAGAGCAGTGACTGCCGTTGACATCATAGAATGACAGAATTTACAGTGCAGAAGAAGGCCATTCGGCCCATCGAGTCTGCACCGGCCGTTGGAAAGAGCACCCTGCCTAAGCCTCCACCCTATTCCCGTAACCCGACCTAACCCTTTTTTTTGGACACGAAGGGCAATTTAGCATGGCCAATCCACCTAACCTGAACATCTTTGGATTGTGGGAGGAAACCGGAGCACCCGGAGGAAACCCACGCAGACACTGGGAGAACGTGCAGACTCCGCACAGACAGTGACCCAAGCCAGGAATTGAACCTGGGACCCTGGAACTGTGAAGCAATTGTGCTAACCCTCAAGGCAGCACTTGGGTGAGTGAGGCATCAAGGAGCTCGAGTAAAACTGAAGTCAATGTGAATCCGGGAGAACACACTCTCTCCACTGGTTGGAGTCGTACCTAGGGCAAAGGAAGATGGTTATGGTTGTTGGAAGTAAATCCCAGGACATTGTTGCAGAGGTTCCTCCGGGTTCTATCCTCAGCCTAATCATCTTCAGCTGTTTCATCAATGACCTTCCCTCCATCATAAGGTTCGTGCAATGTTCAGCACCATTTGTGATGACTCAGATGCTGAAGCGGTCTGTGTCCACATGCAGCAACACCTGAACAATACCCAGGCTTGCACTGATGAGTGGCAAGTTACAGTCGTGCGGCAATGACCGTCTCCAACAAGAATGAACCTCGTCACCTCGCCTTGACTTTCAATGGCATTATCATTGCTGAATCCCCCAGTATCAACATCCTGGGGGCTACCATTGACCAGAAACTGAACTGGACCAACCATACAAATATTGTGGCGACAAGGGCATGCCTGAGATTGGGAATTCTGCGGAGTGTAACTCCTCTTCTGATTTCTCCAAAATCTGTCCACAATCTCCAGGGGTGAAGTCAAGAGTGTGGTGGTATACTGTCCGCTGGACTGGATGAGTGCAGCTCCCAACGACACTGACGAAGCTCGACGCCATCCAGGACAAAGCAGCCCTCTTCATTGACACCAAATACAAGATGCAATGCATCAACTCTCCTTTGAAAGCATATTCCAAACCTGTGACCTCTAGAACCTTGAAGGACAATGGCCGCAAACATATTGGAACCCCACCTGGAGGTTCCCTGCCAGCTACTCACCATCCTGACTTGGAAATATATCTCCGTTCCTTCACCGTCTCTGGGTCAAAATCCCAGAATTCCCTCCCTAACAGCACAGTTGGTGTACCTGCATCACACAGACTGCAGCGGTTCAAGAAGACGGCTCATCACCACCTTCTCGAGAGCTATCCAGAATGAGCAATAAATGCTGACCCAGGCAACCACTCTACACCTGCTGAATGAATAAAAAGTTTTAAATTTCTCTACCCTTTTATGCTGATCAGTTTAACCAGCTGTACGTTTTGTGTTTTTATTTCATTTTACCTTGTTGCTGCTGGCAAGCCCACATTTGCTGTCCATTTCTTCTAATTGGCTTAAGGTGGTGGTGTGACTGGTGTCCCCACATCATTGCTGCTCTTGTCCTTGCTGGTGGAGGTTGCTGGCAATGTAACCATGGCAAGTTGCTGCGGCCAGGGTATACCAGTGAAAGAGGAGAATAATGGGCCTGTTGACAGGTGCCAATTGAGCAAGCTGCACTTTCCTGAATGGTGCCCAGCCTTTTGAGCACCATGGTGGGGCTGCTGAACAGGCAAGGTGCAGGGACAATTCTATTCTGCTTTTGTATTGAGATTTCTAGATGGTGGAAAAGCTTTGTAGGGGTGAGGCCCAGTCTCTGCTGTTGCACTGATGCAATCTAATGGAGTTGTGGATTTTTAAAAATATACCTCTTTTTGGAGTTGTAAGTGAAAGTGAAAAATACTTTCCTGCCCTGAAGCAAAGTACAACTATTCCAATGGACCTTTTTGTTAAAGTAACCAACTCAATGTCACATGATAGCTTTCAGTAACAAGAATATCTCGAGAGATCATCTCACTTGGCAAATGGGACAGATTGCATGACTTTTGTCTTGCAATTAGATTGTGAGCAAAGTGTTGGAAAATATTTTGTTGCGTTACATATGGCCTCCATATTAGATTGTGTTTAGTTTGATTCATGTACATCTTTTAAATAAATAAATTGTAGATTCTAACTTTTACTTTTTGAAGCAATTTCCATCAGATTTATCATTTGACAATTAAACAGATGGGTGCCCCCCCCCACCCCGTTCCCCAGATCAAGACCGAGCTAGATTTTTGTAGAGCAAAATGATCACAGGATGTAAATGATTGGTTCAGATCAGCCATTGACAAATTGAAATGGTAAACAGGGTCAATAGACTGAATGCTCTACTCTGTCCCTAAGAATGTCTCGTTGTTGTTTAGATAACATCAACATTAAACTGGCTGGTGCGCATGACTTCTGAGGTAGAAACCAATATTGTTGCAGTGGAAAGAGTGCAAGAGTATTCCGTCACTTCCAAAGAGGTAAGATTCAAACTCTGAAATAAAGCCGATCTGTCCTCTGCAATTGCAGGTCTTTGGTTTGGAACACGAAACTCGTTTTGCACACCAAGGTGTCAAAATATTAAATGTATAGAATTCAGATTGTTTACATAAGCCTGGGTCCCTCACCTGTTTAGATTGATGGGGCGGGGCATGGGTGCCCTGCAAACACTAATGGCAGGACCACAGTTCCTGGAGTCCTGCTCACTGACCAGATTCATTGCCTGGGCGTTGAGTGGCTGCTCAGATCTTGGCTGCAGGCGATTAGTTTTTGGGTCTCCCTCCCTAACAGCACTATGGGTGCACACACTTCCGGGACTACAGCAGTTCCAAGAAGCTAGCTCACCACCCTCTGAAGGGCAACCAGGGGATGGGAAATCCATGTTGGCTCAGCGACATCCACATCCCATAAATTAATATTTGAGAAAAAAATGTTGCAGGTATGTATCTGTTGGAATGGCTTCCCCGACCTCAGTAAGTGAGTGGAGGGTTAGCAGAGAAATTGAGCCTGCTGACTGGAGGAGTGCTTTGGATTCTCTCAGTCAGCAGGTGGAGGGTTTGGGGCTTGGAAATTTCCTTGAGGTTGAGGGGAGAGAGGGAGAAAGAGGTACAAATGCTGCTCGAATGGCGCCTGCTCTGCTCTGTCCCACAGGCAGCACAAACAGGAGGAAGGTTTGTATACATACCTCAGCTGCTTCTGGCCAGTCCCTACCAGGCAGCAATCGGGATGTCCCCTGACCCGACGTTTATATTATTTGTACATCTCAAGTACACCTCAGAATGCTTTTTAGCAGAAACCTCCTTGATGGCATTAATTGCTGCAATTACTATTTTATTGCAAAACTGAAAAACTTCACAAACTTTATTCAGCGACTTGAGAGAAAGTGATTAATAAAAAACATTTTGAGCCATATTGTCTTCCACTTATTTCACCAAAAATTTGATGATAAAAGGCTTCGACATAGAGCCGTATGTATGCATTATGTAAGAATATTTTGACAATTATATTTATTGGAAATTGTTACAATTCCGACTTTTAAAAAAAAATCCCACATAGGCACGTTGGGTTATTCACAACAATCGACCACCTAAAACTTGGCCTTCGGAAGGAAAGGTCGAATTTGTGAACTATGCATTACGGTATAGAGAAGATCTTGACTTTGCCCTGAAGGACATAACTGTATCCATAAACGGAGGCGAAAAGGTCAGTGGTAGAACTCTGATGACCAGTACAAAAGGTACAAAAGTTGGTGCACATGCTTATAAAGGTTATTGACTGTAGACATTATTGCAGAATGGGCTACTCCAGATTTTATGATTATTGATTTCACTCCACTGTTCATTTTTTAACACCTAAATATTCCTTGAATCATGCAAAATTGTGTCAATTTCTACTTTGCATTAATGAAACTTTAGTGTACATCCTGCTGAAAATGGTTAGGTTTTGGGACAATTTTGCAGAAGATGTCTGCAGCTTGATGAGTAGAGTTACAATGTGCATCATGACCGATTACATGTCCGTATCAATTACCATCATATTAATTTGTAGATACGTTTGACGGCATTTTCCAGCCTTGTCCGGGGGGTGGGGGGGAGGAGGGGGCGTTGCAAGCAACAACAGAAAATTTGCCGTTCCAACCAAAACTCTATTCACCCTCGGCGACATGGGAAAATCCCAACCATGAGCGAGAACAGAAGATTTTTGTGTTTTTTAAATTTCCTCGGAAATCTTGTACCTTTTCTTCCATAGATTGGAATAGTTGGAAGGACAGGAGCAGGAAAATCTTCTTTTGCCCTTGGCCTGTTTCGAATAATTGAACCTGCTGAAGGACAAATCTATATTGATGGAATTGACATTGCAAAAATAGGCCTTCATGATCTCAGGTTTCAGATTACTATTATACCTCAGGTATGTACGAAATGCAGTCTGATTTTATTTGAAGTGTAATTATATTTTTGTGTGTCTGATCTACAGAGTATAATACTGTAAGTCTTAACAACTGATCAAGTGTAATATGAACTTAATTAATTAGGACCCAGTATTGTTCTCTGGTTCACTTCGGATGAATTTGGATCCCTTTGATCAGTACTCTGATGCAGGCTTGTGGAAAGCCTTGGAACTGGCTCACCTGAAAACATTTGTGTCTGGTCTTCCTCACAAATTGAATCATGAATGTTCTGAAGGAGGAGAGAATCTCAGGTAAAATGCAAACATGTGCTTTAACATTGTAATGTATAAATTAATTCTGCCCAAATTGTTTTGAATGAGACAGTTTATTAAGCGAATGCAGCTGAATAAAACATGTACCTTTTTGATCTTTCCTGAAACCAAGCAACTAGACTTCAATTTATAAATCCAATTTGTTAAATCCTGTGGAAAATCTGGTGATAATGTAATAACGGTAGAACAGGTTTTGATTGTTTGGTAGCCACTTCTGATTTCTTGTATTTGTTTTTTAAAATAAGTTTGCATCACCGAGTCCAGTTCCTTTTTAAAAAAAATAAAATAAAATTTTGCAAATTGTAAAGTGATTCCGGGTTTAACTCCCAAGTTGCGCGCATGGTAGTATAGTGGTTAGCACTGTTGCTTCACAGCTCCACTGACCCCGGGTTCGATTCCCGGCTTGGGTCACTGTCTGTGCGGAGTCTGCACGTTCTCACCGTGTCTGCGTGGGTTTCCTCCGGGTGCTCCGGTTTCCTCCCACAAGACGTGCTTGTTAGGTGAATTGGTCATTCTGAATTCTCCCTCCGTGTACCCGAACAGGTGCCAGAATGTGGCGACTAGGGGCTTTTCACAGTAACTTATTTGCAGTGAAGCCTACTTGTGACAGTAATAAAGATTATTATTATTGTTAAACAAACTCAACATTATGTTATGCTTGAAGATGTGACATAAAAGCTCACTAACGTACTGTTTCTAATGTGTCCGTATCTTTGCCGATTGCCCATGGTGATGTTCATAGTCACTGTTTTAAGTCTTGTTTATAAAATTCAGCTGCAAAATTCTTTATAGGCAAGCTGTTGTACTTTTTGATGATTGCTAAGAGAGGAGATGTTGATGCTTTTCATCTTGCACACATCCCGGACAAGAAAACCAAGACAAAGGGGAAGTAGGCTGGTTTAGCACACTGGGCTACATCGCTGGCTTTTAAGGCAGACCAGCAGCATGGTTCAATTCCCGTACCAGCCTCCCCGAACAGGCGCCGGAATGTGGCGACTAGGGGCTTTTCACAGTAACTTCATTGAAGCCTACTCGTGTCAATAAGTAATTTTCATTTCATTTTCATATGTCCTGTAAGACCATTAGATCATAAGACATAGAAGCAGAATTACACTGCTCCTCCATTCAATCATGGCTGATATTTTCTCGTCCCCCATTCTCCTGCCTGCTCTACATAACCCTTGATCCCCTTTATTAATCAAGAACTCTGATTTTAGGTTTTTCCTACAAGTGGAAACATCCTCTCCACGTCCACTCTATCCAGGCCTCGCAGTATTCTGTAAATTTCAATAAGATCCCCCCCCTCATTCTTCTAAGCTCCAACGCGTACAGACCCAGAGTCCTCAACTGTTCCTCATACAACAAGCTGTTCATTCCAGATAATTCTTGCGAACCTCCTCTGGATCCTTTCCAAGGCCAGCATATCTTTCCTTAGATGCGGGCCCAAAACTGCTCACAATACTCCAAATGGTGTCTGATCAGAGCCTTGTACAGCCTCAGAAGTACATCCCTGTTTTTGTATTCTAGCCCTCTTGACATGAATGCTAACCTTGCATTTGCCTTCCTAACTGCCGACTGAACCTGCACATTAACCTTAAGAGAATCAAGGGGCAGCACGGTGACGCAGTGGTTAGCACTGCTGCCTCGCACAGAGGTCCCAGGTTTGATCCCAGCTCTGGGTCACTGTTCGTGTAGAGTTTGCACATGTTTGTGTGGGTTTCGCCCCACAACCCAAAGATGTGCAGGTTAGGTGGATTGGCCATACTAAATTGCCCCTTAATTGGGAAAAATGAATTGGGTGCACTAAATTTTTTGTTTTAATAACCTTAAGAGAATCGTGAACAAGTACTCCCAAATCCCTTTATGCTTCTGCTTTCCGAAGCATTTCCCCAATAAGAAAATAGTCTTTGCCTAAATTCCTCCTTCCAAAGTGCATAACCTCACACTTTTCCACATTGTATTTCATCTGCCACTTCATTGCCCACTCTCCTAGCTTGTCCAAGTCCTTCTGCAGTCCCCTTGCTTCCTCAATACTACCTGTCCCTCGACAGATGTTTGTATCATCTGCAAACTTAGCAACAGTGCCTTCAGTTTCTCCTTTCAGATCATTAATGTAAGAGAGGAGAGAGCTGATTGCACTCCGATTGGTAGAAGTATCCAGTTGCTAGAAACGTGGCTATGGAGAATGCACCAGTTGCTGATAACTGCCAAGCATTGTTTGAAATTTAAACCAGGCAGCTTTACCCTGATTGGTCAATGCATTGCACTGGGGAATGAATCAGCAAATGACTGTCACTTATTATGTTCAGCTAAAAAAGGCGCAATGTGTATACATGTTCTTTCTGTCTGCAAAGAACCGAACCCTGTGTATTAATGCGCAGCTTCCAGTTTTTTTTGTGATTAAATGTACATAATCCAAATGCCTGATCTCTCCTGACTCTTAAAGAACAACAGCAGAAGGTTGGATTGGGAAACTAATCTGGGGTGATTACACTCTTCCCCCTCCCCTGAAGCCGTACATCAATAAAATGGAGAAATTGCCATGATATACATCACTCTGTATTGTGTTTCATGGCACATAATAGATACATGCCTGTCCACTTTGAGGGAACCGAATAAATTGGTAATTTGTTTCCTCCACCATTCCACCAATGTCAATGTGCTGAATCGATTTGATCTAAAAGTTGTTTGTTTTTTTTTTGCAACTCTTGGGCTGAAGTTGCAGTGGATGACCGGGAAAAAGTTTCAGGAAATTCTCCACCATCTCTGTTGGCGTTTTTAAATCTTCCCTACCAAGTATTTTAAACTCGAGCCAAAAAAAATAATTTTGGTCAGAAAGGCGTAGCTTATTTTAAATTCTGAATATGGATCACAGCGCGGCACTGCATGGAAAAAAGAATGAAGTAAGAGATGAACTGTTTTGTGATTTCAGTGTTGGACAGCGCCAGCTGCTCTGTTTAGCACGGGCTCTTCTTAGGAAATCTAAAATACTAGTTCTTGATGAAGCTACAGCTGCTGTGGATCTAGAAACAGACGAGCTCATCCAGTCAACAATAAGAAACCAGTTTGCTGAATGTACGGTTCTCACAATAGCACATCGTCTCAAAACCATTATTGATTATACACGGTAAATATAACGTTCAGCTTGAAATCTGTGATTCATCTCATCTCTCTGGAGTTTGTTGGATAATTGCGTCCATGTTGTCTGATGTCAAAGGCAGGAAATTTAACAAACGCTTTAGCCTGTGCATGTACAATCCGATAGGATTTGTCCAGTCGGTCCTTGGCCATCTTTTGCAACTTTGCTGCAATCACATCATTGGATTCCAATCTGCATATTTAAATAAGGACTCTGTTGGCTCCTCTGTTGTGTGTCCTCCTCGGTTGCTGAGAACAACAGGTTATTATTGAAGCCTGAGGGATGGTGAGGTCTATCCCCGGGCTAGTTTTAGCTCCCTACATGCTCTGTTTGCGCCAGGTGAACTTGGGTTAAAATCAAGGGAGATGCAGTTGACTCCTGATTATTAGAAGTCAGTTTTTATATTGCTGGAATTATCCAATTATTTGAATGAATCAACAAAGATAACAGTGCATAACTGAGCCCTTTGAATTCAGCTGACTTTTTTATAACGTGGGTAGCAATGTGCTGATTCATACTTCCAATTCTCCTGGAAGCAAGTTCCAGTCTCAGTGGCCGCCAATGGAAGGTTATGGAATCTGGCACGTGCTTCCTCTGTGGGGTAGATTTGGGAAACTTTGGCAAATCTATTTAATAATTGACAAAGTGTCATTGCAAAAGCACGTGAACAAGCTTGCAGGATAAAAAAGTGTTCTTTGAGCAGTGGGGTGGCACGGTAGCACAATGGTTAGCACTGATGCTTCACAGTGCCAGGGTCCCAGGTATGATTCCCGGCTTGGGTCACTGTCTGTGAGGAGCCTGCATGTTCTCCCCGTGTCTGCATGGGTGCTCCGGTTTCCTCCCACAAGTCCCGAAAGACGTGCTGTTGGGTGAATTGGACATTCTGAATTCTCCCTCTGTGTACCCGAACAGGTGCCGGAATGTGGCAGCTAGGGGCTTTTCACAGTAACTTCATTGTGGTGTTAATGTAAGCCTACTTGTGACACTAATAAAGATTATTAAGTGAAATCCTCAAAATTTTATTCTTGTAAATATGTTTTCAAAAGTCCTAGTGAGAGGGCGGCATGTGGCGCAGTGGTTAGCACTGGAGCCACGGCGCTGAGGACCTGGGTTCGAATCCCGGCTCTGGGTCAGTGTCCATGTGGAGTTTGCACATTCTCCCAGTGTCTGCGTGGGTCTCGCCCCCACAACCCAAAGATGTGCAGGATAGGTGGATTGGACCACGCTAAATTGCCCCTTAATTGGAACAAAAATAATTGGGTACCCTAAATAAGTCCTAATGTGATGTATTCTGATGGTTATTGCACTGATAGATATGATTCACTCTTGGGAATCAAATGTCTTTATTCCACAACATGCATAATAAGTAGTAAATTATTCTATTTTAGACATCCACAACTGATTATTGAGCTGCTGTTTATCGGTTGTTCTTCCGCTTAGAAGTTAAAACAGTTGACGGTAAAATAGCCCGGCCAGATTAATCCCATGGTTTCTGCCTTCGCAATGGGATCGAAACAAAGCCAGCACATGGGCCAATTCAGATTCAGCAGATGATGTCTTGTTGTTTTACTTTAACACAATGGGAACAAAAGTGAAGCAACACCACCATCTGGTGGGAGGAGTCCTCTAAACAGAAGGAACAGGAATGTGACGCTTTGCTGTGCCTGAAGTGAGGTGAAGCTACACCTATCCGGTATTCATGGCATAAAACAAATGGAAGGTTGATGCTGCACCAGCTGCTTTATGGTTCCCTGGGTGTGATGCTCCAGGCACAACAGTCTGGGATTCACTTTGCAGGGTGCTGTGGCATAGTATGTGAACTTTGCAATCTACGAACTGACAGCCTGTAGCAGAATGAGTTAATGGTGAAACTTGTGTGAACGTTCTCGATTGGTATTCAAAGTAATTATTTTAAAATGTTCCCAATTCTGTTCCCCATATCATCTAAAACAGTGCTTTTACACAGCTGTTCAGACATGTTGGTAGCCCTAGAAATGTTGTTCTGGTGTCCACACTGCTGACGGACATGGGCAAACAGTGTAGGGCCCAACACTCCTAACAGGGGGGAATAAAATATCATTTACTGTGGCTAATATTTATGGGTATTTTGCTGAAATCCAGAGTGTTTTCTTTTTGTTTTTTCAGGATTATGGTTCTGGACAGGGGCCGGATTGTAGAGTTTGACACTGCACCGCAGCTACTCCACAGAAAAGGAGCTTTCCACAAAATGGCGGTGGACTCTGGCATTTTGTAGTATCTATTTATATTTTCAGATTTGCCTCAAATTGGACTTGCCCGACACTGTGTTGGACCGAAACACGAATGTAAAATCTTTCAAGTTGGCAATTGGCAGGAGTTTTGTACAAGACAAAAATATTTTCATATACCACTTTTTTATAGACTTGTTTTTTTTTTTGTCCCCCTTCAAGGTGATAACGTTCTTCCTTATTTAAGTATTTATAGTACCTATAAATATGCAAATCTAAACGGGTGCAAGGCATCACAATGTTCAATTTGTAGTGCATTATAGTGCTGCATTTATTTTTGACAGTTGTGTTAATGTGAATATTAAAAATCATGAGATATTAATAAAAAAATTGCTAGGTGACTGAATTTGAACATTTCGTCATTCTATCATTACGAGTAGATCTTTCTGTCGCATTGCTCTTGGGTATTCAAAGACCTATGGTCCATTTTTGCTGATTACTACCATCACACAGTGACCTAATTGTATTATTGACCTGTTCTACGATTTAAACCTGTAAGTTAACTGATACTCCTATAAAGCACATATGATGTGTGGTAAAAATGTTACATGCTGCTGGTGCTGAAGGGTACAGGCCTTAATGACATGGCTGTAATGTTATTTACCTGAGATAAAGCAATTTTGTTTGTACCCTCATTCACATCCCTGACAAACTAAATACCTTTTATGGGCGGCACGGTGGTGCAGTGGTTAGCACTCTCAGTGCCAGGGACCCGTGTTCAATTCCGGCTTTGGGTGTCTGTGTGGAGTTTACACATTCTCCTCGTGTCTGGGTTTCCTCCGGGTGCTCCGGTTTCCTCAGACAGGTGCCAGAGTGTGGTGACTAGGGGCTTTTCACAGTAACTTCATCACAGGGTTAATGTAAACCTACTTGTGACACTAATATAGAATAATTATTATTATTTTGTTGCTTGAAAATACAAAGCCGCGATCCCTATAGTAAAATGCTATTCTTTTGCATTATTGTTTGTTTGCATAATTTTTCATCCTCACTGTGGAAATCGAATTGCCCCTGAATTAACCCTGATAGTTCCAGCCAGCTCCTTCAACTCAAATATGCTGAGTCTACATTTCTGCCGAGTTTCCTATATTACAAAATTGATTGCATTTCAAAATGTATTTAATTGTCTATAATACTCTTTGATGCGTCCAGTAGTTATGAAACTGTTTTGGAAATGCAAGTGTTTTTATTACTATCATTCCAGTTCTTCACCCACCACCCCGACCCCTTGAACGCACTCAACAATTGCAGCTTTTGATTAAAATGAGTCTTAGAAGCAACTCCAAACACATTGTGGATATTTGAACTGCACGTGCAGCTTTTCGTACTGATGTAGACCTGGAGATGTGGAATTTAAATTTAGCTGTTATGATCCCAGTTGATGATCTAACTGGACGGGTAGGTCCCAGAATGGAACCCTGCCTCTTCACAGTTTCTAGAAAACATGGAGGAACAGTCACAAGACTGCTAAGTAGTTTAACAAGAATGTTGTTTTTATGACAAATGGTAAAATTAGATTGATACAATACTTCCCACTCTTTCTTCCCCCCCCCAAGCTTAAAAATACACCAATTTTAAAATTAACATGGAAGACTAAGTATACCTTAACCGTCTTGGTAACGTAACGTCCCTTTAAACACAAGACGGCTGTGGTCAAATACATTCTCCACTCGACCTCTAGTGAATGTCTGTGGATTTTGCCTTCAGTCTCCTCCCCCCCCCCCCCCCCCCCCCGTGGTAAATGTATTCACCATAATACATGCATGATACTATAACCTATGACCTGGAAGTGGTGATATGAACTGCTTCCAGGTACTATACTGTAACCCAGTATGGCTCCGCCTCTGGCTCCACCCACACCGGGGCATATATAAGCCGGCCTCTTGTAGGTGGCATGCATTCTGTACTACTGACTCTCGCTAGGCAAGTTCATGACCAATAAAGCCTAATGGTCACTCGCTCTCTCTGCCACATGGTGAATTGAAGGTAGATCAATTTATTAGTCATAGACAGCACTATGAAAGCTGGACAAGCTCAAACTCGACGCCCGCGCGTCCGAAGCCAAGGAAATATTCGAACATTGGCTCCGATGCTTCGAGGCCTACCTCGACGACTCGACGCCTCCCACAGATACTCTCCAGTTGCGGCGACTCCAAGTCCGGGTGAGCCATCGAATCTCGGTAATGATCGAAAAAGCGAGGCGGCAGTCGCAACTCTCGAGGTGCATTTCGTGAAGCCCGTAAATGAGGTGATCGCCAGACACCTCCTCACTACTCGCCGTCAGCACGCCAGAGAATTGCTGGATGAATATCTCAACCCTGACTCTACTCGCAAGGATCGGGATGTGACGGCAGAGGAACATATGAACTCACAGATCCGGGACACCGACGTGGCGGGGGTCCGCGCAAACTATATCAGGCAGCGCCTGCTGGAAAACGGGACCTCCGACCTGCGGGAAACAGTAAAGCTGGAGGTGGCCTACCAGAACCTCAGCGCATTCCCCGCAGGCCTGCCGCCCCCCTCGTGGACGCCTTCGGCGCGACCCCCGTCGGACCCGACTACGTCGCAGGCCTGTGCCGCGTGTCTGCCAGCCCAGCCCGGGGAACTGCAGTTCTGCGGCCAGGGCCAACACCCCCGGCAGCGCTGCCCAGCCCGCACAGCGACGTGTAGCGATTGTGGGGGGGGGGGAAGGAGCACTTCGCTAGGGTCTGTCGAGGCCGGCCTAAGGCCCAGAAATCAAAAGCACACCAGGCCCGACCCATGGACTTGCAGCCCCACAGACCCCGCAATGCGGCTGCGTGCCTGCCCGGAACACCCCCGTCAGATGTGTCATCGGCAGTGTGCGACCCATGGGGGCCGCCATCTTGGTCGCGGCCTCAACACCGACCGACACGTGCGACTCATGGTGAGCCGCCGGCCCCGGCACCGACCGGCACGTACGACCGATGGGGGACGCCATCTTGTGACTCCACCGACCAAACAGACTACCCGGAGCTGGGCGCAGTCACCCTCGACCAGTCGCAGCCAAAACAGCTGAAGAACTCCATGATCGTCGTCAGGGTCAACGGGCACGAGACCCCCTGCCTTTTTGACTCCGGGAGCACCCCGACACCCTAAGGCGCTGCTCCCTCCACACCTACCCAGCCTCCCAAACGATCTCCCTTGCCTCTGGGTCCCATTCGGTTCAGATCCGGGGGTACTGTATCGCCAATCTCATGATGCAGGGCGCAGAGTACGCTCGTTTCAGGCTCTACATCCTCTGCGCCCCCCGACTGCTCGGATTGGACTTTCAATGTAACCACCGAAGCCTGACCCTACAGTCCGGCGGACCCTTGCCCCCCCCCCCCCCCCTCACGGTGTGCAGCCTTCTGACCCTCAAGGTCTCCTCGCGCGCCGCCCCCCCCCCCCGGCCTCTCTCTTTGTGAACCTCACTCCAAGCTGTAAACCCACTGCCACTGAAAACAAATGCAAAAGAAGGGAGCCAAAATATTTCCATTCCAAGAGCATTGAAATCATAGGGAGCATGCAGTGTATATTTCTCGCAATGATACTTAGGAAGTCTAATTATGAGGAGAAAAATGAGATTTGGAAAGCGATGGGTCTTCTCTTGCCCTTGGGTGTTCCAATCAAGATTCAAATTAAATGATTGGGAAATGCTGATGCACAAAGGGACCTGGGTGGCCTACTGCACCAGTCACTGGAAGCAAGGAGAGCAGTCAATTAGGAAGGCCAATGGTATGTTGGCCTTCATTGCAGGAGGGCTTGAGTGCAGGTACAAGGATGTCTTACTGCAGCTTTACAGGGCTATTCTAGTCAATGAGAAGTCCTGAAAATAGGAGTGGAAAGTTAGGAAATATAGCAACACAGCAACAATCCCAAGTCCAAGATGAGAACATATCAGCCATGATTGAATGGCGAAGCTAACTCGATGGGCTGAGTGGCCTAATTCTGCTTCTATGTCTTATGGGTCGCAGTCTCAGGAGACAGGGTAGGCCATTTGGGACTACGATGAGGAGAAGTGGAATTCTCTGTAAGAGAAGGCTGTGGAGGCCAAGTCACTGAGAAGGATATAGATACATTTCTAAACTGCAAAGGTGTCGAGGGTTATGGGCAGAGCCTGGGATTATGGCGTTGTGATAGAGGAGCAGCGTGATCACATTGAATGGCGGAGCAGGCTCAAAGGGCCGAATGGCCTACTCCTATTTTCCATGTTTCTGTGGCAGCAAGCTTTCCATCGATGATTTATGATTTCCAGTCTCCCACGTAGCAGGCCTGTGGTTTCTTGAATGGATTCAATGATTTTAAAGTTACAATGAGGTTCTTGTTAAGCAAAGGGTTGACAGCAGGTTGCAAGGAATGGTGGATGGCACGGTGGTTTGCCCGACTGCCTCACAGCTCCAGGCTCCCAGGTTTGATTCCAGTCTCGAGTGACTGTGGAGTTTGCACTTTCTCCCCGTGCCTGCGTTGGTTTCCTGCTGTGATAGTGGAGTCGGACACTTTAGGAACTTTCAAGCGGTTATTGGATAGGCACGTGGAGCACATCAGAATGACAGGGAGTGGGATAGCTTGATCTTGGTTTCGGACAATGTTCAGCACAACATAGAAGGCCAAAGGGCCTGTTCTGTGCTGTACTGTTCTATGTTTCCTCTGGGTGCTCCAGTTTCCTCCTACAGTCCAAAGATCCCCCCATTTCCAATAAGAGGGGAAGGATATGTCATATATTGTATGTTTTATCTGGCTTGCCATGCAAGTCAGGGCATTGTGAGATTACAGGATCCATGTTTTCTCATTAGTTTGACTGTATCAGGAATAAGTGACCGTTGTAATGTTCACAACCTTTACGTCTACTTGGGTGGTGATCAAAAACAGAACAGACTCTTCATTGCCTGACTGGATGAATTTCTGACAGTAAATTGAATCGGATTTTACTCTACTTGCATCATATAACCAGGAAAGTGGCAAAAAAAGGTCATGAGAATGGCTTCAGGGATCTGGAACTTCAGTTACATAGATCGATTGGAGAGGTTAGGACTAATAGATTGGAGTGGTTAGGACTGATTCCCTTGGAGGGGTTAGGACTGATTCCCTTGGAGGGGTTAGGATTGATTCCCTTGGAGAAGAGAAGGTAGAGAGGAGATTTGGTAGAAGTATTCAAAACCCAGGGCGACCAGCTCTTGGGTGGGAAGTAAAATGGGGGACAGTTTACTTTGGGGGGGGGGGGGGGGCTGATGGGGTCATGGGAGCGGGGGTGGGTTTACGCTGCTGATGGGACTGTTGGATTGGGGAGGGATGAGTATGTTTTTTTTTCTTCGTACATGGGATGCAAACGTCGCTGGCTGAGCCAGCATTTCTTGCCCATTCCTAAGGGCAATTAAGAGCCAACCGCATTGCTGTGGGTCTGGAGTCACATGTAGGCCAGACCAGGTAAGGACGGCAGATTTCCTGCCCTAAAGGATATTAGTGAACCAGAGAGGTTTTTACAACAATCGATCATGGTTTCTTGATTGCCACGAGACTTTTAATTCCAGATTTGTATTCAACTTGCACTTCACCATCTGCCCTGGTGGGATTTGAACCTGGGTCCCCAGAGCATTACTCTGGGCCTCTGCATTACTCGTCCAGCGACAATACCACTTATGGTTGCAAGCCTGGATTTGGGCTCGAGACTGCTCAGCCACTGGACCTGATTTTGGAATCAACTGCTGTCGCCAGCTGGGATCCCCCCTCCTCTCCCCCTCCTCTCCCCCTCCTCTCCCCCTCCTCTCCCCCTCCTCTCCCCCTCCTCTCCCCCTCCTCTCCCCCTCCTCTCCCCCCCCCCTCCTGGAGGCTCGCTCGACACCCTTGACCCAAAACACCCTCCCGCCAAAGCCAACCAGTTCGGTGAGGAGACTGCTGACCAGTGCTCCCTTATGGCCCTCGTGTTGGCTCAGGTCTGTGGATTCACAGTGGTGCAGAGCGCATGTGCAGATGCAAAAGGTGCAGACGCAAGGAAATCCAGGACAAACGGCGTGCCGGGAAACTCCAAGCTGGGATATGGAGCAAGGAACCAAATTACCGGGACTGTTCTGGAAAATATGAAGTTAAGGGAAACTTGTTCCCGCTGGCGGAAGGCTCAGGAAGAAGAGGGAACAGATTTAAGGTAAATGGCAAAAGAACGAATGGAGACTTGGGCAAGTGGTTACACGATGGGCTGAATGGCTTATAATGTAATTTGGTTTTTCTCCCGGGTTGCTGTCTGCCCTGTCGAGGCGATTAAAGGGATGGGATAGGATTGATGGGATATTGATGGGATAGTGGTATTATCACAGGACAAGCAATCCAGAAACCCAGGGTAGTGCAGGAACTTCGAATCCTGCCAGGACATTTTTTTGGAACTCGAATTCAATAAAAATCTGGAATTAATAGTCCAATGATGACCATGAAACCACTGTCGATTGTTGTAGCCATCTGTTTCGCTAATGTCCTTTCGGGAAGGAAATCTGCTGTCCTTACCTGGCCTGGCATACATGTGACTCCAGACCCACAGCGATGTGATTGTCTCCTAAATACCCTCAGGGATGGGCAACAAGTGCCGGCCCCAGCCAGCCACATCCATGGACAAATAATTAAAATCATTTACTTCAATTATCTAGAATCCTAGCAGTTACAGCAGGAGGCCATTCAGCCCATTGTGTCTGTACTGGTTCTCCAAAGGCAGAGTTCTTCCCCCAGCCATTCCCCTGCCTGTTCCCAGCAGCTCTGCACTTTTTGTTCCAGTCAATGATCCCATTGTCTGAGGATCTCACACCATAATTCTGACTGGCTGCAGGGCAGCCCTGGAGGGGTTGGCAACCCTCTGGCTGGGCGCAGCCTGTTGTGAATGTTCACCGCCGGGCGCCAGGTGGCGGTGTCGAGGGAATGAGAGACGGGGGAGTTGAGCGTCCGCGGGTGCCGGCCGCCAGCAGACAGGACTCCGGACAGCGCGTGCGCGGGTGCCGGCAGTCAGGACCCCGGACAGCGCGTGCGCCAGCAGACAAGACCCCGGACAGCGCTTGCGCGGGTGCCGGCAGTCAGGACCCCGGACAGCGCGTGCGCGGGTGCCGGCCTACCGGCAGTCAGGGCGCCGCTGGGATGGAAGGCCGCAGGCGGCGGGCTCTGCTCGCTCTGCTGGCGCTGCTGAGTTGCCGGGTGGAGGCCGAGGACATCGTGGTCGGATGCGGGGGCTTCGTGAAGTCGGACGTGGAGATTAATTACTCGTTGATCGAGGTGAGCCTGGCCCCCAGGACCTCTCTGCATTTGTATAGCGCCAGAGCTCCACCCCCCCACCCCACTGCCCCCCCACCCCACTGCCCCCCCACCCCACTGCCCCTGCCCCCCCACTGCCCCCCCGCCACTGCCCCCACTGCCCACTCTGCCCCCACTGCCCCCCCTCCCCCCTGCCGCCCCTGCCCCCCCACCCCCCTGCTGCCCCTGCCCCCCCACTGCCCCCCGCCACTGCCCCCCACCCCCCGCCACTTGCCCCCCCCCCCACCCACTGCCCCCCACCCCCCACCCCCCCACTGCCCCCCCACCCCCCACCCCACTGCCCCCCCACCCCCCCCCACTGCCCCCCACCCCACTGCCCCCCCACCCCACTGCCCCCCACCCCACTGCCCCCCCATCCCACTGCCCCCCCATCCCACTGCCCCCCACCCCACTGCCCCTGCCCCCCCACTGCCCCTGCCACCCCACTGCCCCTGCCCCCCACCCCCCACCACTGCCCCCCGCCACTGCCCCCCCCCACCCCCACGCCACTGCCCCCCCCACCCCCACGCCACTGCCCCCCCCACCACCACGCCACTGCCCCCCCCCACCCCCACGCCACTGCCCCCCCCCCACCCCCACCCCCACGCCACTGCCCCCCCCCCTCCCCCACGCCACTGCCCCCCCCACCCCCACGCCACTGCCCCCCCCCTCCCCCACGCCACTGCCCCCCCCACCCCCACGCCACTGCCCCCCCCACCCCCACGCCACTGCCCCCCCCACCCCCACGCCACTGCCCACCCCCACGCCACTGCCCCTGAGCATGGTGTTCAAAATGGATTTGACCAATGCTTCGCATAACGTCCCGTTCCTTGTACCCCAGCCCTGTGGTGAAGGCCACTCGACCATTAATCTTTTTTTTAGGTTTATTTTGTCCCTGTTCACAAGTTTTTAGTGCTTCTTGTACTTGGATCTCTAAATCTCTCTGCTTCGCCATGGTCCCTAGCTACCTGCCATTTAGTAACTACTCCGATTTTATCTTGGATCCGGACTGGATGTCCTCACGCTGAAATCCACCTCCCCCAGTTTTGTCCACTCGCTCGGTCTACCACCTTTCTGCTCCCATCTGCAGCTCTCAGATTTTTTTTTGGTGGTGTTTTCAGGTGTTCGTTTTGGACTTTTCCTGTACAACCTGTCCATCTACTAGTGCAAGCACACAAAAGGAGATGGACTGGAGATAATTTCATTACTCTGCGGTTCTGTATTAGGGGATATTTTGCATCACTTTTCTCCAAAGCAAATGCTGTCTTCTGAACTGAGATTTCAATTTTCTGCTGCATCCAAGGGAAAACTGTTTGTGATTGCTTCCACAGATTAAATTGTACACAAAGCAGGGCACACTGAAATACCAGACCGACTGCGCACCCAACAATGGTTACTTCATGATTCCTCTCTATGATAAGGTAACTCAAATACCAAAAACTACTTTTCAGACTTTTTGATGGCGGTAAAAATTGGTGCTCAAAAGATAACCTGTCAGTTCAGGAGAAAACTATCTGTCAACACTCCAGACTATTAATGTTCCAAACTTCTTTAATGACCACTTCACTTGCCAGAGAGGTGCTGACTGCAGTCACCTGAACAATGGCAGCAGCGTCAGTTTGTGAAACTGGGGTGGCTTAATGGTTTGATAAAGAAGAATCCTATTTCCGTTGGAAAGTGTACACTTTCTGCAGAATTAATTCTCTCAATTCATTCTATAGTCTGGTTTGCAACATCGTGCTCGCAATGTTAAATAAATCTGTATTTTAATAATTCCGTCGGTGAACAGCGCATGTTGTTTGTATATATTTGTACTAAATTCTGATATCTCTATTGTAATTTATAATTTAAGTGCAGCATGGTAGCATGGTGGTTAGGATAAATGCTTCACAGCTCCAGGGTCCCAGGTTCGATTCCCGGCTGGGTCACTGTCTGTGTGGAGTCTGCACGTCCTCCCCGTGTGTGCGTGGGTTTCCTCCGGGTGCTCCGGTTTCCTCCCACAGTCCAAAGATGTGCGGGTTAGGTGGATTGGCCATGCTAAATTGCCCGTAGTGTCCTAATAGTAAGGTTAAGGGGGGGAGTTGTTGGGTTACGGGTATAGGGTGGATACGTGGGTTTGAGTAGGGTGATCATTGCTCGGCACAACATCGAGGGCCGAAGGGCCTGTTCTGTGCTGTACTGTTCTATGTCTAAGTGTACTCCGTGTTTATTTCCTCTGTAGGGGGATTTCATTTTAAAAATTGAACCTCCTTTCGGGTGGAGCTTTGGTGAGTATTCTTAATTTACCCTGACAGAACTGAACGCATTTTTGAAATGGCAACAGAATGGGCAAAGTGGGTTAGGATGGAGGAGGAATCTTGTAAGGGGTCGGGTTTGAGGGCTGTGGTGACGGCAGCATTGCCAATGGCCCCGAGTAGGTATTCAAGGAGCCCGGTGGTCCAGTCCTTCGTTAAGATATGCAATCAGTTGAGGAGGCATTTTAGGGTGGAAGGGATGTTGGTGCTAACGCCACTGTGCGGGAATCATGGGTTTGAGCCTGGGAGGAGGAGGGGAGGGGGGGGGGGGGGTGGATAGTGTATACAGGAGGTGGAGGGAAGTGGGGCTGGTCAAGGTGAGGGATCGATCTGTATTTGGAGAAAGGGTTCGCCAGTCTAGCGGAGCTAAAGGAGAGGGTAGAGTTGCCGAGGGGGAATGAGTTTAGGTATCTGCAGGTTAGGGACTTTGCGCAAAAAGTCTGGAGGGGGTTCCCCAGGTTGCCGGGATACACCCTGCTGGAGCGACGTCTGCTTCCAGATGTGGAAGGGGAGGGAAGAATTGGGGATAAATATAAGTGACTGGGGGAGCAGGGAGGCGAGCGGGTGGTGACGATCAAGGAGAAATGGGAAGCGGAGTTGGGAATGGAGATCAATTAGTGAGTATAGGGACAGTGCTGCATTCAACCAGCAGAACAAGGCATTGCACATACCCCGAGTGTAACATTCCTGTCCGTATAAAATAATACCTCACCTGGCTTTGAGCTTGAGCAAAGCCACAAGAGATCTTCTAGTGTTTTATAAATATTCACAGCAGTTTTTCTCCATTACCAGAGCCTACAAACGTGGATCTTCATGTCGATGGAATTAATGACATTTGCACCAAAGGCGAGGACATCAATTTTGTGTTCACCGGCTTTTCGGTCTCTGGAAAGGTAAGAGTGAATCTTCGAATTCCTCAAGAAATCTATAGCTGCTGAACCTTGTCCGGCACCATCGCCACTGCAGAACAATTTTGGTGGAATATTATAATAATGAAAATCGCTTATTGTCACAAGTAGTCTTCAATGAAGTTACTGCGAAAAGTCCCTAGTCGCCACATTCCGGCACCTGTTCTCGGAGGCCGGTACGGGAATTGAACCTGCGCTGCTGGCCTTGTTCTACAATGCAAGCTAGCTATTTAACCCACTGTGCTAAACCAGCCCCCACATTGGAAATGATTTTTCCTAATATATTTGGCGGAGTCTGCCATTGGCATTTCCGATCTGTCAGAGGAACCACGGGTTTGTTTATGAAACAATGCGATGACTAACTCTACCTTCCAGCTGTCAGTTTGCTGGTGAAACAAAGTATTTCTTATTAATTAGTTTTGTTCCATATAGTGCAGTTGCCAGTCCAAAAACCAAATAACGTGACTTTTGTTTTACCAGGTGCTAAGCAAAGGGCAAATTTCAGGACCCGCTGGTGTCCATGTTAACTTGAGAAAGGTGGGAAGGGATGTCGATCAGACTTCGTTGACTCAAACTGGAGGAAAGTATGTACTTGTTTAACCACGATTTCAATATGGTGAAGAAGAGGAGCTCGCTTGATTTTGGAAAGAAATTTAATTTTTCTTTCTTTTGACAGATATGTATTCACAAAAGTGCTGCCTGGTGACTATGAAATCTTTGCATCTCACCCCACCTGGACCCTGCAGAAAGTAGGTTTGCTTATAACTATTGGTTAATAACTGCTACAGTCGGATATTCTCAAAGTGAATACATTTTGGTGAGCATTTCTGCGTGGCCATCCATGCAGGGCTCAGATGGTGTGGCTGTTGTGCAAAGGCCGAGGGGTTTCTGTGGACCTGTGGGTTACCTCAATGAAACATAGCCGTGCTATATGGTGGCACAGGTTTTAGCACTGCTGCATCACAGCACCAGGGACTCGACCGTGGGTGACTGTCTGTGTGGAGTTGGCACGTTCTCCCTGTGTCTGCGTGGGTTTCCTCCGGGTGCTCCGGTTTCCTCCCACAGTCCAAAGATGTGCAGTTTAGGTGGTTTGGCCATGATACATTGCCCCTTAGTGTCCAAATTAGGTGCTGGTTAGGTGGGGTTATGGGGACTGGGTGGGAGAGTGGGCTTAGGTCGGGTGCTCATTCAGAGGATCAGTGCAGACACAGTTGGCTGAATGGCCTCGTGCACTGTAGGAATTCTATGGTTCTGTATCATGGTCCAGCATCACACCAGTGAGGATGCCCCCCCCCCCCCCCCCCCCCCCCCCCACCACCACCGAGTGTTACACATGTTCTTTATATCCTATCCCAGATCCTCAACTAGATTATTGGCCTCCATTAATGACTGTGTATTTGTCACTCTTCAAAATCGTATGATGAAAGTGCCCTTGTACTCTTTTATGGGAGCTACTGTATTGGAAGTTGAATGCAATTTGCTGGAATTTTAGGTGAAATCTGATGATTTTTTAACTGCAGTGGATGTCTTGAATTGTAAAACATATTTTTTGGTTCTTTAGGCATCGACTTCCGTGCAGGTGATCAATTCTAATGCAAACACAGTTGATTCCCTTGTGGTTGCTGGGTATGAGGTATTGGGCTCTGTGCGAAGTGATGGAGAACCAATGAAAGGCGTAGTGTTCCTGTTATTCTCTTCATCGGTCGCAAAACAGGTGAGTGAATTGCCTGATTTTTATGTTATGGTTGGGGCCTTTGTAACATTTTAAGCGGAATTATTTTCCATTTGAATTTAATAATTTAAAGGCATTTGTAATTGACCTCTTTATTTAAAAAAAAAAAGGAACCATTTCATTTTTCTTTTGCAACACCTTTGGGAAGGCTAAACGAGAAGCCGCAGTGTTGTGGGGAAGATGGCAATGATGGCTGATTCCCTTGAAAGCCTCTAAATTGCTGTTATTTTTCATCCTACAAAGTAATTGCTTCTGACAATTAATGTTCCTTTTCATACTGGTAGGATATCTCTGGATGTAATTCATCTCCAGTTGAAGGATTTCAAACAGCAGATGAAGCCTCATCTTTCCTGTGCAGTGTTTTGTCAGGAGAAGATGGATCATTCATTTTTCCGTCCCTCCCCAGTGGAGAATATACGGTGGTAAGTGATGGCTAATTCTGCGTGCATTAGAGAGGGTTGAGTTGTCATATCTTGGTTGTCTGTGTGCGCAAGCGGCGTTGTTGCAAATACACGGATGCAGTGGGAGATTGAAAACGCGATCCTTCCTGAATGTTTCTTTGTGCACAGATGTGGGATGGAGAGGGGAGTGCAGGTGCTTGGGTTAGTAGAGGTTGAAGCCCGACCTAATTGTACTGCAGTAAGAAAATCCAGGTTCCCTGGAAATGACATAAACATTAAGCCCTTTCTGCACCGTCAAGATCATTCTGATGGGACCAGCACAGGTATGATGGGCCAAATGGATTCCTGTACTATATGGTTCTACGTTTTTAAATGTGTTTGAAGAATGTGACATTGAACATTGCTGAAAAGAGACATCTTGCCGAAGTTTTTTATCTCGCACTCATCAGGGCGAACACAAGAATAACAAATTTCAAGTGATTGCAACAATCTATACTACAGAAGAGAAGGATGCTGATTGGCAGTATTATGATCCCAGTTGACGTTATGAGTGGACGGGAAGATCCCAGAATGGAACCCTGGCTCAAAAGACTAACTTTTTAAAAACAAAGTGGAGGAGCAGAGTCACCGGACCGCTAATTAGTTTAAACAACAAGAAAAAACATTTATTAAACAGGGAAAAAATGGATTATTATACAATATTCCCCCTTAG
Source organism: Scyliorhinus canicula (assembly GCF_902713615.1). Classification (NCBI taxonomy): domain Eukaryota; kingdom Metazoa; phylum Chordata; class Chondrichthyes; order Carcharhiniformes; family Scyliorhinidae; genus Scyliorhinus; species Scyliorhinus canicula. The sequence goes on along the minus strand of NC_052160.1, from coordinate 4,214,840 downwards.
TTTAAAAGTTAAACACAGGTTTTAGGATTAACATGGATTGTTAAATACATCTTAAGCCAGGGTTTTTCAAAGTGCGAGTTGCGACCCGTAATCAGTTGCGGTGTTCCCGATCGCTGGAGAAGTATACAATGGCTGCTACCACCATTTGTATTGAGAATGGCTCGCTTTAAATGCGAAGAAACGAGGCTGTGTGCAGTCTACCGGCCATTCGCGGCAGCAGTGAGTGAGTCACGTGCCTTGCATGTCCACTTCATGTCAGGCGCCCTTCATGTATGTGCTTTTGGTGCCAAATCACGGAGGAGGGTTTCTTCCGTTTTCTAGCTGCTGGCAAGCAAGGCAAGTCGACTGTGACGATGGAGGGTTTTCTTACAAGTAAGAGACAGCCAGAGACACACACATTACCTACTGGACAGGATCTGAGTCCGGGGCAAGACAAGAGCAGTGCTAGTGTTAGCTCAGTACAGAGCACCGGGGCCTCTGGTTAACAGCCTACAAAGAACAAACTTAACTCGGGAACAAAGCAGTATCTCTGGGTTGTTACCCGTGCCACGTGCTAGCGAGATGAGGAATAGGGAGAGAGAGCAGTTGAACACGTGGCTACAGGGATGGTGCAGGAGGGAGGGTTTCAGATTCCTGGATAATTGGGGCTCATTCTGGGGTAGGTGGGACCTCTACAAACGGGATGGTCTACACCTGGACCAGAGGGGTACCAAAATCCTGGGGGGGGAAATTTGCTAATGCTCTTCGGTAGGGTTTAAACTAGTTCAACAGGGGTTTGGGAACCTGAATTGTAGCTCCAGTATACAGGAGGTTGAGAGTAGTGTGGTCATGAGTAAGGTTTCAAAGTTGCAGGAGTGTACCGGCAGGCAGGAAGGTGGTTTAAAGTGTGTCTACTTCAATGCCAGGAGCATCCGGAATAAGGTGGGTGAACTTGCGGCATGGGTTAGTACCTGGGACTTCGATGTTGTGGCCATTTCGGAGACATGGATAGAGCAGGGACAGGAATGGTTGTTGCAGGTGCCGGGGTTTAGATTTTCAGTAAGCTCAGGGAAGGTGGTAAAAGAGGGGAAGGGGTGGCATTGTTAGTCAAGGACAGTATAACGGTGGCAGAAAGGACGTTTGATGAGGACTTGTCTACTGAGGTTAGAAACAGGGAAGGAGGTCACCCTGTTAGGGATTTTCGATTGGCCTCTGAAAAGTTCCAGAGATGTAGAGAAAAGGATTGCAAAGATGATTCTGGATAGGAGCGAAAGTAACAGGGTATTTGTTATGGGGGACTTTAACTTTCCAAATATTGACTGGAAACGCTATAGTTCGAGTACTATAGATGGGTCCGTTTTTGTCCAATGTGTGCAGGAGGGTTTCCTGACACAGTATGTAGATAGGCCAACGAGAGGCGAGGCCATATTGGATTTGGTACTGGGTAATGAACCAGGACAGGTGTTAGATTTGGAGGTAGGTGAGTACTTTGGTGATAGTGACCACAATTCGATTATGTTTACTTTAGTGATGGAAAGGGATAGGTGTATACCGCAGGGCAAGAGTTATAGCTGGGGGAAGGGCAATTATGATGTGATTAGGCAAGACTTAGGATGCATCGGATGGGGAGGGAAACTGCAGGGGATGGGCACAATGGAAATGTGGAGCATGTTCAAGGAACAGCTACTGCATGTCCTTGATAAGTATGTACCTGTTAGGCAGGGAGGAAGTGGTCGAGTGAGGGAACCGTGGTTTACTAAAGTAGTTGAAATACTTGTCAGGAGGAAGGAGGAGGCTTATGTAAAGATGAGAGGTGACGGTTCAGTTAGGGCGTTCGAGAGTTACAAGTTAGCTAGGAAGGACCTAAAGAGAGAGCTAGGAAGAGCCAGGAGGGGACATGAGAAGTCTTTGGCAGATAGGATCAAGGATAACCCTAAAACTTTCTATAGATATGTCTGGAATAAAAGAATGACTAGGGTAAGAGGAGGGCCAGTCAAGGACAGTAGTGGGAAGTTGTGCGTGGAGTCCGAGGAGATAGGAGAGGTGCTAAATGGATATTTTCCGTCAGTATTCACACAGGAAAAAGACAATGTTGTCGAAGAGAATACTGAGATACAGGCTACTAGACTAGAAGGGCTTGAGGTTCACAAGGAGGAGGTGTTAGCAATTCTGGAAAGAGAGAAAATAGATAAGTCCCCTGGGCCAGATGGGATTTATCCTAGGATTCCCTGGGAAGCTAGGGACGAGACTGCTGAACCTTTGGCTTTGATCTTTGTCATCATTGTCTACAGGAATAGTGCTAGAAGACTGGAGGATAGTAAATGTTGTCCCCTTGTTCAAGGAGGGGAGTAGAGACAACCCCGGTAACTATAGAGCAGTGAACCTTATTTTTGTTGTGGGCAAAGTCTTGGAAAGGTTTATAAGAGATAGGATGTATAATCATCTGGAAAAGAATAATTTGATTAGTGATAGTCAACGCGGTTTTGTGAAGGGTAGGCCGTGCCTCACAAACCTTATTGAGTTCTTTGAGAAGGTGACCAAACAGGTGGATGAGGGTAAAGCAGTTGATGTGGTGTATATGGATTTCAGTAAAGCGTTTGATAAGGTTCCTCACGGTAGGCTATTGCAGAAAATACGGAGGCATGGGATTCAGGGTGATTTAGCAGTTTGGATCAGAAATTGGCTAGCTGGAAGAAGCCAAAGGGTGATGGTTGATGGGAAATATTCAGACTGGAGTCCAGTTACTAGTGGTGTACCACAAGGATCTGTTTTGGGGCCACTGCTGTTTGTCATTTTTATAAATGACCTGGAGGAGGGCGTAGAAAGATGGGTGAGTAAATTTGCAGATGACACAAGTCGGTGGAGTTGTGGACAGTGCAGAAGGATGTTACAAGTTACAGAGGGACATAGATAAGCTGCAGAGCTGGTCTGAGAGGTGGCAAATGGAGTTTAATTCAGAATAGTGTGAGGTAATTCATTTTGGAAGGAATAACAGGAAAGACAGAGTACTGGGCTAATGGCAAGATTCTTGGTAGTGTGGCTGAGCAGAGAGATCTCGGTGTCCATGTACGTAGATCCCTGAAAGTTGCCACCCAGGTTGATAGGGTTGTTAAGAAGGCGTACGGTGTGTTAGCTTTTATTGGTAGAGGGATTGAGTTTCGGAGCCGTAAGGTTATGTTGCAGCTGTACAAAACTCTGGTGCTCGCAACGGGTAAGGCACTGACCATACCTGACCAGCTGTACCCAAACAGCCTGTGGTTGCAAAACTTAGAACAGTGTCCAACATTAGATGTGATTCTGCATATTGGACAACATTGTTGATCAAGAATCTGTCTAACTCAGCCTCGAATAAGTTCAGTAACCCAGCCTCCACTGCTCTCTGGGGTGGAGAATGCTCCAGCCTTATGGCCCTATCAGTCTTAAATGGAAGCCCCCCTAATTTTTAAACTCTGTCCTCTAATTCCAGATCCTCCCACAAGGGGGAAACATCTTCTCCGCCTCCATCCTGTCAATACCTCTCAGGATCTGAAATGTTTTAATTCTCACCCCTCATTCTTCTAAACTTCAATGGGTATGGGCCCAATCTGCTCATTAGATCACCCCTTCATCCCAGCAACCTGCTCTGAAAGCTTTCAATGCAATTATATATTCTTAAAATAAGTAAACTGAAACTACATAATGCTCCTGAAGTGGTCTCAGTAAGGCCCTGTACAGCTATAGCAACAGTTTCCAACTTCTATATTCAATTCCCCTTGCAATAAACGGCAACATTCCGTCTGCCTTCCTAATCGCTTGCTGTGGCTGTTTACTAACTGTTTGTGATTCGTCTAGCAGGACACCCAGATCCCTCTGGGCCGTAGAGTTCTGCAATCTCGCTCCATTTAATTAATATACTCCCTTCTTTATTCTTCCTGCCAGAGTGGGCAAGTTCACATTTCCCACACATTATCCTGTGCCAATTCACTTGACCGAGCAAAATGCCCTTTGTAGACGCTCTTTGTGCCTTTCACAATTTACTTTCCTACTTCTCTTTGTTTCCTCCACTAATTTCAGCTTGCTCAACCGGAAAATGACGCATTTATCCCTACTCTGTGCTTTCTGTTAGTTCGCCAATCCCCTATCTGTGCTAATATCATAGAATTTGCAGTGCAGAAGGAGGCCATTCGGCCCATCGAGTCTGCACCGGCTCTTGGAAAGAGCACCCTACCCAAGGTCAACACCTCCACCCTATCCCCATAACCCAGTAACCCCACCCAACACTAAGGGCAATTTTGGACACTAAGGGCAATTTATCATGGCCAATCCACCCAATCTGCACATCTTTGGACTGTGGGAGGAAACCGGAGCACCCGGAGGAAACCCACGCACGGGGAGGATGTGCAGAAACCACAGTCAGTGACCCAAGCCGGAATCGAACCTGGGACCCTGGAGCTGTAAAGCAATTGTGCTATCCACAATGCTACCGTGCTGGGTAATGTCTTATCCCAACACCATGAGCCATGTGTTGTGATCTTTGATCTGGCACATCACTAAATGCCTTTTGGAAACCCAAGCACACCAGGAACTCTTCCCACCTGTTTTTATTTTCATTGCTAGTTTTCTCTCGCACTCTAATTTATCTTTGTTCATTTGTTAGTCACCCATGACGGGTTTTTAAATTCTGTTCGATCTTCTGACATACCACTAAGCTTTGCAGAATAATGCGCTTTTTCATTCAGTTTGATGCTGTCTTTAACTTCCTTAGTTAACCACAGATGGAGCATCCTTCCCACGGAGTCTTTCTCAATGGAATGTATTAAATATTTAAAGATATGTGATAGGTGATATAAAAAACTTTAAAGTTATCAGTAGAGACCTGCAATAATATCCGTTATGGATACAGGTGGTGCTTTCCTAAGGATTTTCAATGTAATTAAGTGTAATGCTTGTTCTGCTTTGAACTAAGGTTACGTGATAAGCTGCTATTAGAGATGCTATTTTCCATTGAAACTCGGTTAATAAAAGCTTTCAGTCTGCCTGTTGCCACAGGCTGTGGCCACCGGGTGTCTCTGCACACCGGCCTGTTCCATTTGAAGCCCTATTCTGTGGGCGATTTTGTTTGTGCAGATAAATGGTTTAACATTTTAATTTTTTAATATCTTATTTCAGGCGCTTTCCTCCCCCCTCCCCTGACCCAGCTCGGCACTGTTGTTTCCCGCTGTGTGGTTGTACTGTGTTTTTGTGTTACCCTGCTTGAGTAATCTGTGCCGGACTATTGGTCCAAATCACTTGCCTGCTTTAGATTTTCTTCATTTGTAAATAGAGGCAGATCTCCCATGTTGCTGCGTAAGGAGAATAAAATCAAAGGCGTTTTTCAGGCCAGCAGGATTTGAGGGCAGGTAGATTGAGCCAAGCTGGGGAAAGAGGCAGGAAATGAAATGAAAATCGCTTATTGTCACGAGTAGGCTTCAATGAAGTTACTGTGAAAAGCCCCTAGTCGCCACATTCCGGCGCCTGTCCGGGGAGGCTGGTACGGGAATCGAACAGTGCTGCTGGCCTGCCTTGGTCTGCTTTAAAAGCCAGCGATTTAGCCTGGTGAGCTAAACCAGCCCCAAGGAGAGGAAGTGAAGAGAAAAGAAGAGAATGGGAGGAGAGCACAGAGCAGAGGAGGCGAAGGAGAATTGGAAGAGGAGGAAAGAAAGGAGATGAGAAGAAGAGGGAGGGTTGGAGTTGTCCGTGTGAATTATGCTTTGATGTTTGAGTTGGCTGTGATCTGTTGAGTAGTTGGCTTGGCTCGAATACTAGCTTGGAATGTCCAGCAAAGCGTGTGTGTGAGTGGGATTTCAGTCTCACTGGGGTTGTGGTGCTGCCTTTACATGAGTTCTATCTGAACAGGGGATGGGGTGGATGTCTCTTTGTGAGTTGGCTCTATCAATTGTCTTTTACTATTTTGCAGAGGGAGCAGTTGTGCCATTTGTCTGAGCATGTGTCAGGTGTTTGTTTTGGCCCTCACGAGAAGAGTGATGTTCTGGTACCTTTCACAATCACAGAATTGTTAAGGTGCAGAAAGAGGCTATTTGGCTCATCGCGTCTGCACCAGCTCTTCAAATGAGCAATTATGACTTTGTGCCATTCCCCTGCCTTTTCCCAGTACCCCTGCACATTGTTTCTATTCAAATAATCCTCTAACGCCCTCTTGAATGTCTCCATTCAACCTGCCTCCACCACACATCCAGGCCGTGCATTCCAGACCTCCTCGCTGTGTGAAAAGTTTTTTCTCACATTGCATTTGCTTCTTTTGCAAATCACTTTAAATCTGTGCCCTCTCGTTCTCCATCTTTTTACGAATGGGAACAGATCCTCTCTATCTACTCTGTCCAACTCCCCCTCAAGACCGTAATCAAATCTCCTCTCAACCTTCTATCCGAGGAGAACACTCCCAACCTCTCCAATCTATCCTCATAACTGGAGTTTGCCACCGCTGGAACCATCATGCAAACCTCTTCTGCTCTGTCTCCAATGCATTCACATCCTTCCTATAATGTGGCGCCCAGTGCTGCATCATTAACATACATCAGGAAAAGAAGGGTCCCAATACTGATCCTGGGGAACTCCACAACAATCCATTTCCAACCCGAAAAATATCCAGTGACTACTACTACTCGTGTTTCCTATTCCACAGCCAATTTTGTATCCACGTTGCTACTGTCTCTTTTAGTCCATGAGCTCTAACTTTTCTCACAAGTCTGTTGTGTGGCACTGTATCAAATGCCTTTTGAAAGTCCGTGTGCACCACATCAACAGCATTACCCTCATCAACCCTTTCTGTTACATCTTCAAAAAGAACTCCCAAGTTAGCTTTCAGCAGCATTCTTTACATCACTTGGGAATTTGGTCAAAGGACCTCACATTGCTCCATTTCTTTGCCTCAGGGTGAATTCACCCTCCAACCAGATTCTGCAAACGTTCGCCTGGAACGTTTGATGAAAAGACTGCACCTGTCTAAAGATTTGTTTTGCAAATGTTTGTCTTGATATGCATGTAGTTTTTGGTTTATCATGTTTGGAAGCCTAATGAGTTTTTTTTTGGATTCTTTAGGTGCCATTCTACAGAGGAGAAAGAATCACATTTGATGTTGCCCCATCAAGACTAGATTTTTCTGTGGCACATAACAGTTTAAGGATTGAGGTACAGTGCTGTAAAACCATGTATCCTGTTTGTTTGTCTAACTCCGAAGCTTATAAATTAGTCGATTGTGCTGCGTTCCTCTGGCATTGAGTAACATGTGATGAATATTTAGCACGATGACGTGCGGGTGTGTGATGCTGATCTTAATGTGGTGCCGTACAATGATGAAAGCTATTTCCTGATGAGCTCTAATGAGTAGTTAACTGGAAACCAGTGCAGTTAATGGAATTCTGCACTTCAGAATGTACAACTTTACAGCAAGTGCAGGGTAATTTATTGCTTAATGTTAACTGTATGGTCAGTGTCACTGTGTTAACAAATGCATATTGAATCTTATCAAAGCAGAGGTGGTGTCACATGAGAACTAGGGAAACCATGTCTATCAGCTAACAGTACACCTGGGGAATGGAAGAGGTAGCAGCTGAAAATTGAGCACTTCCATAGAAGGGGAGGTGATATCAGAGAGACATTTATATCGGTCTCTGTTTCTGGCAGTCAGTTCTTGACCAAGATCGCTGAGCAATTGGCTTGCGTGCCTGTTATCTCTCTTGGAGTGATGCATGGGGGGGGGGGGGGGGGGGGGAGCATATGGTAACAATGAAGGAAAAGCTACTAAAAATAACTTTCCTGGTTTTTATAGCTCTGCTTGGGGAATAAAATGCTGAGGGAGAGTCAGTATTTGAAACCAGCTATTTTCAGAGGTGTAGTAGCGACTTAACTGTATTTCTGTAGAATTTCAAAACCTAACCAGACCACTCGTACAACCAGGAGGTTGATAGAGAAATACAGCACAGAACAGGCCTTCGGCCCACAATGTTGCGCCAAACTTTTGTCCTAGGTTAATCATAGAATTTTGGACAATTTTTCATGGTCAATCCACCCAACCTGCACATCTTTGGACTGTGGGAGGAAACCGGAGTACCCGGAGGAAACCCACGCACACACGGGGAGGATGTGCAGACTCCACACAGACAGTGACCCAAGTCGAAATCGAACTTGGGACCCTGGAGCTGTGAAGCAATTGTGCTATCCACAATGCTACCATGCTGCCCGTAAGAAGTTAACCTACACTCCATTATTCTACCCTAATCCATGTACATATCCAATAGCCGCTTGAAGGTCCCTAACGTTTCCGACTCAATTACTTCCACAGGCAGTGCATTCCATGCCCCCACTACTCTCTGGGTAAAGAACCTACCTCTATATCTTCCACCATTTATCTTAAATTTATGTCCCCTTGTAATGGTGTGTTCCACCCGGGGAAAAAGTCTCTGACTGTCTACTCTATCTATTCCCCTAATCATCTTATAAACCTCTATCAAGTCACCCCTCATCCTTCTTCGTTCTAATGAGAAAAGGCCTAGCACCCTCAACCTTTCCTCGTATGACCTACTCTCCATTCCAGGCAACATCCTGGTAAATCTCCTTTGCACCTTTTCCAAAGCTTCCACATCCTTCCTAAAATGAGGTGACCAGAACTGCACACAGTACTCCAAATGTGGCCTGACCAAGGTTTTGTACAGCTGCATCATCACCTCACGGTTCTTAAATTCAATCCCTCTGCTAATGAACGATTGGATAGGTCTATCCACTTGAGTGGCAACTTTCAAAGATCTATGAACATAGACCCCAAGATCTCTCTGCTCCTCCACATTGCCAAGAACCCTACCGTTAACCCTGTATTCCGCATTCATATTTGTCCTTCCAAAATGGACAACCTCACACTTGTCAGGGTTAAACTCCATCTGCCACTTCTCAGCCCAGCTCTGCATTCTATCTATGTCTCTTTGAAGCCGACAACAGCCCTCCTCACTATCCACAACTCCACCAATCTTCGTATCATCTGCAAATTTACTGACCCACCCTTCAACTCCCTCATCCAAGTCGTTAATGAAAATCACAAACAGCAGAGGACCCAGAACTGATCCCTGCGGTACGCCACTGATAACTGGGCTCCAGGCTGAATATTTGCCATCCACCACCACTCTCTGTCTTCTATCGGTTAGCCAGTTTGTTATCCAACTTGCCAAATTTCCCACTATCCCATGCCTCCTTACTTTCTGCACAAGACTACAAAGGGGAACCTTATCAAATGCCTTACTAAAATCCATGTACACTACATCAACTGCTTTACCTTCATCCACATGCTTGGTCACCTCGTCAAAGATGTCAATAAGACTAATAGGAAAGGATCAACCTGTTCCACCATTTAGTTAGATTCTTGTTGATCTGCTCCATTTACCTGCTTTCACATTATATCACGTGACAGCCTTGCCTAAAAATAACTGATTTTAGTTGTGAAAATGAAATGAAATGAAATGAAAATCGCTTATTGTCACAAGTAGGCTTCAATGAAGTTACTGTGAAAAGCCCCTAGTCGCCACATTCCGGCGCCTGTCCGGGGAGGCTGGTACGGGAATCGAACCGTGCTGCTGGCCTGCTTGGTCTGCTTTAAAAGCCAGCGATTTAGCCGAGTGAGCTAAACCAGCCCCTGGTTTGTTGATTAAATGTTGATTAATCCGGCATTCCCGAATTCCACTCTGTGGGAAAATTACTTCCTGACTCTGGATTGCTAAAATAAATTATGACTAATGTAGCTACAATTTAGTTACAATCGGGGCAGCACGGTAGCATTGTGGATAGCACAATTGCTTCACAGCTCCAGGGTCCCAGGTTCGATTCCGGCTTGGGTCACTGTCTGTGCGGAGTCTGCACATCCACCCCGTGTGTGCGTGGGTTTCCTCCGGGTGCTCCAGTTTCCTCCCACAGTCCAAAGATGTGCAGGTTAGGTGGATTGGCCATGACAAATTGCCCTTTGTGTCCAAAATTGCCCTTAGTGTTGGGTGGGGTTACCGGGTTATGGGGATAGGGTGGAGGTGTTGACCTTGGGTAGGGTGCTTTTTCCAAGAGCCGGTGCAGACTCAATGGGCTGAATGGCCTCCTTCTGACTGTAAATTCTATGATAATCTATGAATTTCTCCCTCTTTTCCTTCCCTGTTTCCCTGTCCTTTCTCAGGACTGTCTAGGCTGGAGTATTTAGGTTCCACTCATACCCAGTTTTTAATCAGTTTCTGTAGTGGCTACAACATTATCGGCACAATTTAACAGAAAGGTTTCTAAGTGTCATTTGTGGCGGGTTTCTCCGGAGTTCCCCACCGCTATCTAATGACACTTCGTCACTTCTTTGGGCCCTGGGGAGTTTATCAACCCTGGGGAGTTTATCACTGGTTTAGCCCACACAGAATTTTTTTCATCACTGGAGAGCTGAGCTCTGATCGGCCACCATTTTGAAAGGGTGCCTCGATCTCTTCAGCGAGCTTGTGGATCCCCCCGCCGCCCATGGGAAATGTCATCCCTCACACGCCTGAGCATTATCTTCACCCCCCCCCTCGCGCACATCCCCATGGAAGGACACCCTGCTAGGGGGTCCCTCAGAGACCCCCCCCCCCCACTTTCAGGCCCACCCTACCCCCTTACAAGCCCCCATTTCCAGGACCCCCATCCGTCAGCACCCCCTATCTCCCAGAGGCCCTTTTTTACCTGCCCTGAACCCCCTCTACGCTTTATACCCCTTCCCCCTCCTTTCAATGGCAAGGCCCCCCTTGGGCCTTGACCCTTGGCAGTGCCATCCTGGCACTCTTGCATTTCCAACCTCTTGCTGGCTTGGTAGTGCCATCTGGGCACCTTGGCAATGCAGAGGTGCCAGCCAGGCATTGCCAAGGTGCCTGCATTCCAAGGGCTAGGCCTGGGGCCCACCCTGCACTATCACTGGCCACCCAGGAGCCTCCGATGCCCTGGGAGACTCCCTCTGCGGCCGTAACGCCTGGTCCATGTTTGTGTGGACCAGTACTGAATGGCGCCTGGCTGCAGCCTCCCTGGGGAGGCCGGTAGATACAGGGTAAGAAGGTCTAAGGCCTCCTTACGCAAGCATGGTTTGGTCCTGCCCATTGTGGGTGGGTTCCTGATCCCGACGCCTCGGGAGACTTGGGTAGACCTTGCGAGGCATTGTAGCTGTCGGGGGGGGGGGGGGGGGGGGGGGCTCGCCGTGGCCGGTAGATCGCTCCCTATATCTTTTAAGCTGAATTTGTACCCCATGTTCATTTGTTTTATTTCTTATATTGTGTGGGTTTATGTACAGAACTCGTATCTGGGTAACTGCCTCCATCCTGTTTATTTGGCTTGCTGGTGTTTCTCTTCCATTTTTTGCCATTGTGTAGATTTTGCCTTTCCAGGTTTGTCATTCCACAAGTGTTTACCTTTTCCCCAGCACACTGCCACCCTCCGTGTCACCGTATAGCCTGCTCTTTCAAATATCTGCAAGTCCATACAAGATAATATTGCCAAAACGTATGAAATTTATTCAACACTGGCCTACATCAATATCTTTCTTCATTGCTACGTGTTTCAAAGGCCAGTGTACGACTCCCCATTCATCTGTAGAAATTTGCATCATTTTTGTCTTTGTATGCAGCCTGTTTTCCGAGTGATGGGATTTTCTGTTACTGGCCGGGTTTTGGACGGGCCGAATGGACGAGGAGTTCGCTATGCTACTGTTGTCCTCAGCAACCAGATCAAAGGTATGTAAAAGGTGGTGTTGCATTGTTGCTGTATCGCTGCTGGTGCTGTCCTATAACAAGAGGACACGTTGTGATGTGCAGAGGAACGGCTGTTGGAAGTGTAACATGTACCAGAAAGGAGTATTTTGTGCACCATCTGAAATATCCAATTCCGGCCTTGTTGAATAAATAAAGGCCAGGCGCAGCGTGCATTACTGAAACTCATTGATCTGCCCTTTCTGTTTAATAGTTTCAATAAGATTTTGCCGCAAATACAGCTTCAACATGAATTTTTCTGGTTGAATGTCACTTGTGGGACTATGCCAGGCTAAGCACTGCTCCCATGTGTTTCTGTGCAGGAAGGGCAGTACAGAGCAGCAGGCATCAGCATGTATCAGCACATTCAGATCATTAACGAGGGATTTAGCTTTACTTTGCGCTGTTTGCGTTAAACTGCAGTTAGTGCAAAGTTTACTTTCTGATTTAGAAGAAATTATTTTTTAAAATAAATTTAAAGTACTCAATTCATTTTTCCCAATTATGGGACAATTTAACATGGCCAATCCACCCAGCTTGTACGTCTTTGGGTTGTGGGGGCGAAACCCACGGAAACACGGGGAGAATGTGCAAACTCCACACGGACAGTGTCCCGGGCTGGGATCGCACCTGGGACCTCGGCGTCATGAGGCAGCAGTGCTAACCACTGTGCCACCGTGCTGCCCGTTAAAAGAAATTCTTACCACCACACTGCATGGCCACTTATAAGAAACCAGCTGGATGAGGAGAGCTAATAGGCAATTGCTGAAATTCTCACCAGGCGTGCAAGCTTCTGAGCATGCAAGCTCTAGGTTATACTTTCCTGCTTCACAGTAATGCCAGCAATACAGCTATGTTTCCCTGTTTGTGTTGCTGTTCAAGTGCTGTTGGCAATGGTGCAGTTTAGCTGTCGTATTCAACTGTTGGACTGCAGTCTTTCATAAGTTGCTAACTCCCCAGTAAATATGAATTCTAATATTTGTACAGTTGAACAGAAATGCGTTTGGTGGTTATTGATAATCGCTAATGGTTCTCTGTGACCCTTTTCCTGCTGACATGTGCAATAGTTAATGATTTTAAACAGTGGTGCATAGATGTAAATTATTCACATATTTGCTGTTTGCCTGTTGTGATGCTCTGAGTTGTCAAACTGTTGAGCACAGTCTGAGCTCACAGCAGGACATTTCAGGTCACTGATAATGATGTGTGTGCCATTCTTAATTTAACTTTGTGGAGGGATGATGGGGAGCATATTGCAAAAGAACAGGATCAAAATCCCGCATGTCAGTTGTGTGTCTGAACAAAGAAAACAGTTATCTGTCCAGCTCCAGATGCAACAAGGGTTGGAAAATCAAATTTGGTATTGTGTTCTTGGAGGCTGTTTACGCAGTTTTTCTAGCACCCAGCAGCAAATTCTACCAATGCAGTTATAACCAACTTAAGCTGACTCAGAGCAGCGAATTGGTTGTGCTTGGTCTGTTGTGCCTTTTAAGATGTGTGTGTGTGTGGTTACACAGCAATCTTAAAAGGATGGCATGATGGAACAAAAAGACTGTGCACTGTGAGGAATAATTAGAGAGCGCATCGGCTATAGCATGGGTTAGATGCATAATCAAGATGCTTCTATTTTCCATAAATAACGTCTAATGTGCGAACACTAGACAAGCGCTGCTAACTCCAGCAGTGTGCGATTTCTACTTACCATGCTATGTGCCCTATCAGTGAACGAGCATGCCGGCTTATACTGGAATCAAGCCTGTATCAACTTGGCACCATGTTAAAAATACTCAAAAGGCTTGATTTTAACACTGCAAGTGGGTGTGTTTTGAATGGATTAAAACATCACCGTTTCATTCTATAGGCTAGGTCGAATTCAGTTTCTAAAAGACCAGAATTTTAATCTCTTGTGCTATCCAATTCTTGTTATAATTTTGGGAAAAGTTATTTTCCTGCTTGACAGGATGTGACGAATGGTGTGCCACAGGATTCGGTGCTGGGGCCTCAACTATTTGCAATTTATATAAATGTATTGGATGAAGGGACCAATGGTGTGGTTACTAAATTTACTCATGACACGCAGATAGATAGGAAATTAAATTGTGAAGAGGACATGAGGTTACAGAAGGATCTAGATCGGTGGGTGAGTGGGCAAAGATCTGGCAAATGGAGTGTAACGTGGGAAAATGTGAGGTTCATTTTGGTGAGACGAATAAAAGAGAAGCATTTCAACTAAATGGTGGGAGATTGCAGAGCTCTTGAGATCTAAGAATTTACAGTGCAGAAGGAGACCATTCGGTCCATCGAGTCTGCACCAGCCCTTGGAAAGAGCATCCTACCTAAGCCCAAACCTCCACCCTATCCCCGTAACCCCACACAACCTTTTTTGGACACTAAGGGCAATTTAGCATGGCCAATCCACCTAACCTGCACGTTTGGACTGTGGGAGGAAAACGGAGCACCCGGAGGAAACCCACGCACACACGGGGAGAACGTGCAAACTCCACACTGACAGTGACCCAAGCCGGGAATCAAACCTGGGTCCCTGGCGCTGTGAAGCAAATGTGCTAACCACTGTACTACCGTGCCCCCCCTAAGATGACTTTGTCCTTTGACCTTATTTAAGGTATTTGTATATGATGTGAAGAATATAAAATATTGATGTTGCAATGGACAAGGGCAAACATGTGGAAGAATTTTCCATTTCTAAATCTAAAATCCTGCTCCCTTTAAGCTGTGGAATGATATAAAGCGACTGGCATTTCCCTCAACCTCCTAGAGGTATTAGCGGAATTAACCACCTGACCAAAAATTAACATCGCATATTCTGACATATTCACGCAATAATGTCATGAATTGTCTGAATGCTGCTTGTTGACTAGGTGGAGGATAGTAAGTACCCTATTATATTTCAGGAAGGTGTCAATCTATTCCTAAATCTATCGATAGTTCTATAAATAGTCAAAGTCGACGCCGAGATTGATGTCAAATATATGGTGTATAGGGTTTTTGTCAGCTGAACACTTCAGCTGCATAGAATAACCTGTGACTGACACGCTGGACTCCAGGCTGCACAGAGTCTGAATGGAACTAGCCCAATTGTTTTGTTACAACGACAGTGGTGAAGCTACCTGTAATGCCCAAGTCTGGTACCCCTGTCTGTTTAAATTGCTGGGGTGGGGATTCCTGCTGTGACTTTCCTATAACAGCAGGATTAGTGTGATTGATTTTGTGGTGTGATATGGGAAGTAATGAAATAAAGGGCAGCACGGTAGCATTGTGGATAGCACAATTGCTTCACAGTGCCAGGGTCCCAGGTTCGAATCCCGGCTTGGGTCACTGTCTGTGCGGAGTCTGCACATCCTCCCCGTGTGTGCGTGGGTTTCCTCCGGGTGCTCCGGTTTCCTCCCACAGTCCAAAGATGTGCAGGTTAGGTGGATTGGCCGTGATAAATTGCCCTTAGTGTCCAAAATTCCCCTTAGTGTTGGGTGGGGTAACTGGGTTATGGGATAGGGTGGAGGTGTTGACCTTGGGTAGGGTGCTCTTTACAAGAGCCAGTGCAGACTCGATGGGCCGAATGGCCTCCTTCTGCACTGTAAATTCTATGAAATTCTATGAAAAGCTGGCAGAGTAACATCTCGGAGAGAAACCTCGCAATAAGCTAATCAATTTCCAAAGATTCTGTGGCTTCCAATCCCTGCATTGCTTTCATGTTTTTTTTTCTTCTTTCATGTTTGTGCAGTAACCACAAAAGCTGATGGCTCATTCCGGCTTGAAAACATGACAGCTGGCACATATACCATTAATACACAGAAGGAGCACATTTTCTTTGAGCCGGTCACTGTGAAGATTGCCCCAAACACACCTCAACTGGCAGACATCGTGGCCACCAGGTAGGCGGCTGCATAAGCACATGGAAGACATACTGTACGCATTTGTGTTCAACTGGCTTTCACTCCGCTGTAGCACCTCTTTCGAAATTAGTTTTAACAAAACGTTGTTTCTTCATTGCTCCGCAGCTTCAGTGTGTGTGGGCATGTAGCTGTCAAACGTTTCCCTGAAGGATTAAAGCAGATTATCAAATATAAATTAGCCATGGTGGCCCAAAGTAAGGATAAGGCATCACCGATTATAACAGAGACAGATTCTCGTGGATTATTCTGTTTCCAAGCCAGAGCAGGAACCTATGTCATTCAGGTAAAGTTGCTATAATACTTGGTATGATCATGTTTAACTGAGGTTGGGCAGCACAGTGGCATAGTGGTTAGCACTGCAGCCTCACGGCGCCGAGGTCCCAGTTTCGATCCCGGCTCGAGGGAGGTCACTGTCCGTGTGGAGTTGGCACATGCTCCCCGTGTTTGCGCGGGTTTCACGCCTGTACTGCGCTGTAATGTTCTAAGGGTTTCACAGGACGGTGCAACATCGTGGGCCGAAGGGCCTGTACTGCGCTGTAATGTTCTATGTTCTAAGAACATGTGCATGATAGGTGGATTCACCCCTTAATTGGAAAAAATTGAATTGGGTATTCAAAATTTTTTTTTTTTTAAATGTTTAACTGAGGTTACTTATTTGGAGAGAAGAGTTCGTGCAGGTTTTAGGCGTTTTATTTTTTGCTTTCTAAACTTAGGACCCCTATAGGGGCTGGTTTAACACAGTGGGCTAAATAGCTGGCTTGCAACACAGAACAATGCCAGCAGCGCGGGTTCAATTCCCGTGCCAGCCTCCCCGAACAGGCACCGGAATGTGGCGACTAGGGGCTTTTCACAGTAACTTCATTGAAGCCTACTCGTGACAATAAGTGATCATTATTATTATTCAGTTCTTCATTTGATTTACAGTTCTAATCTTGTATAGACTCTTGAACAACCAAGCCAGTCCAATCTATAAAGAAAAGTGCGTCAGCTGTAATATATCACTTTAGATGTTAAAAATACGAATTGTGTTATGATTGAATTTAAAGCGCTCTGTTACATTGTTTAGCTATAATGTTCGCAACCTGCGCAAATCGATAGATTTGTCTCCTTTATTAGAATATTCATCCATGCACATGTGGTAAACATGTATAGTGTTGAAAACATTTCCAGTATCACAGTGTCGCTCCTCGTCAAGTTTAAGGGTAGGCAGTGAATGCTGGCAAGCCATTCGATTGTGGGGGGCATCATATTGGAATTTTATCACCACCTCCCCCACAGCTCACAGAGGTGATTACACAGACTTTGGGAGTAGGAACAATCAGTGATTTTACCCTCCCTAGTTCAGGGGCACTGAGAAAATATAGCATGCTGACTACCACTCATAGAATCATACAGTTTACAATGCAGAAGGATGCCATTTAGCCCATCGACTTCTGCACCGGCCCTTGGAAAGAGCGCCCTACTTAAGCCCACGCCTCCACCCCATCCCCGTAACCCAGTAACTCCACCTAACCTTTTGGACACTCGACTACAATGAGCTAACTCAGCACGAGTTGAAACTGTGACTTTCAAGCCTTAGACATTGGCAGCATCTACGCACGAGACAGGCTGGGATTCTTGCTAAAATAACGTTTAATGGTGGAATAAAAATTTTGTTTTTATTTATCACTTTTTCGCAATCTTCCCTTAGATTAGACATGCTGCGAGTCGCAGGCATCGATGAATTTAAAAAGCATTAAGAATGAAAGGTTGTAGTAACAGTGTAATGGCGGATGAAGAATTGCTGACAGTGTTTAACACGGTGCTTTCTGACTATCAATTCCATAGGTTATGGTCAGTGAAAATGAAGCAAAAGCAGGACTTGCACTGAAGCCAAAGTTTCAGACTGTCACAGTTAAAAATGCACCGATTATGGATCTATCCTTCACCCAGTTTATGGCATCTGTGACTGGGAAAGTGGTCTGTTTGGGTAAGTGTGAGCTTGGTGAGTCAGCATGTTTATTGAATAAGTCTCACGATCAGTAAGAACTTCACCTGTATTTAAAAACACTTTACTCTTTTATACTCCAATCTATAATCAGTGTTCCTTTCAATTAAGTAAAGATTGCAATCTTTAATGTTCCTTTGACCATTTTGGACACTAAGGGCAATTTTAGCGTGGCCAATCCATCTAACTTGCACATCTATGGATGTGGGAGGAAACCGGAGCACCCGGAGGAAACCCACACAGACATGGGGAGAACGTGCAGACTCCACACAGACAGTGACCCAAGCCAGGATTCGAACCTGGGACCCTGGAGCTGTGAAACAACTGTGCTAACCACCATGCTACCGCGCAGCCCTATAAACAGACGGCAGCAGGACTCGAACCTGCAATCTTCTGATCTCATAACTGCAATCACCGAAGTCAGACATCTTATCCATTAGGCCACGTGGTTTAACATAATAAAATATGCACAGGAGCTTTAAAAAGCAAAATTTGGCACCCAGCCACGCATATTAGGTCATTTGACAAAGAGCTTGGTCAAAGAGCTTCAGATTTAAGGTCTGTGTTAACTGAGGCAAAGAGGCAGAGTGACGGAGAGGTTTCATTCCAGAGCTTGGGGCCTTGGCAAATCAAATTTGGGGATATTCAAAGATCAGAATTAAAGGAGCTCTGTTATCCTGCAGGGTTGTGGGGCTGTACGGAATCACAAAGATGGGGAAGAATTTGAAACCAGGGTGAGAATTTTAAAATGGTGACACTGCTTAACTGAGTGCCAGTGTAAGATAGAGAACATGTTCGCTGTAAAGACATGGACAACATGCATCTTTATGATGCCTGGTCACTATTGTAGCTGTTTTTCGCCACTTTGGGCGTGTTAACCGTATGCTTTTCTTACCATTAAAATTGAATTCCCAAGTTTTGAATTTGAAAGTATACAGGAAACTAAACTCTCAACCAAGCATTTTGTCCCCTCAAAAACAGAAGCAAAATATTGTGGATTCTGGAAACATGAAATAAAATCAATGGGTGGGATTTGTCCATGTTTTTAAAAAATGACAATTATTCTCTGTCACAGCATGCATTTGTACAGTACTGTTGGTGCAGTGTACAGAAAATATGATTCAGTGTCCATGATGGAGAGTAATAGATAATGAATTTTCACAGATTCTTACCGATGTCCTTGGGATCCAGGTCTGAGGAATGATAGTTCAGGTATACTCCAGGGTCTGTTGTAGAGATTTTGTAGGATCTTTGTATTTTATCTATATTCCTCTTCTTTGGTCTGTTAAAGAACAGATAAAGCGTTTTCTGCTTATGTAATGGATTAGCTGAATGTTCAACGTTTGGTGTGAAGAATTAATTTTATACTTTTTGTAACGTTTTAATGAGCTAGGCTCTTGCTGTTTTTGTTCAGATTCCTGCGGTAATCTTGCTGTGACCCTTCAACCTTTGAGTCGTCATAGTGACAAACAAAGCGTGCAGCTCTCAGCAGGCGTTGACTCTGTGTTGTTCACTTTTAATGATATTTTGCCTGGCAAATACAAAGGTAGGAATTTTGAAGTTGGATGCACAATTGTATGCTTACCAAGTGTCCAATTTAATCAAGTGAATATAATTGTCATTGTTGGGGGTTTTTGTAGTGAACATTGTCCACGAAGAATGGTGCTGGAAAAACCGATCGGTTGAGCTGGAGGTTGTGGATCAGGATGTGGCTGGGATAGAATTCAAACAGACCGGCTACATGCTCCGATGCTCACTCTCACATGCCATAACGCTGGTAAGAGAAACTTAATGGATTGGATGATCTATTTCGGTAAATACCTGTACCTACTTCAGAGTGGAAATGCTGTTAGAATAATGTTTGCATGGCTTGATTGTAGAACATGCCTTGCTCACCCTCTGCACTGGTGTGATAATCTTTTATTGTCACAGTATGAAATTACTGTGAAAAGCCTCTAGTCGCCACGTTCCGGCGCCTGTTCGGGGAGGCTGGTACGGGAATTGAACCCGTGCTGCTGGCCTTGTTCTGCATTACAAACCAGCTAAACTGAGGTAAACCAACCCAATAATGGCAGCTTAGTGATGTTGGTCATTCTTGACTATTCTTGTCTGCTCTGTTAGCGATCGCAAGAGTAAATAGGAATGGGCAAGAAATGCTTCTGTTATCAGCAATTCTGAAAACTCAGGAACCAATAGAAAAAAAGCGCAAGTGCATTGCTTTCTCTTTTCAACTGACTGTAGAATGACAGAATGGTTACAGCTCAGAAAGAAGGAGGTCATTCAGACTGTCCTGTCCAGGACCCCTCTGCAAGAGCAGCTCATCCAGTGCCACCATTCCTTCTTTTCCTGTAGCCCTGGAATTTTTTCTCTTCCGAAACTTGAATTAAATCAGCCTCCATCACCTGCTCAAACAATGATATGTAGATACTCGCCGCACAGGAGACATTTTCCCTCATGTTGCCATTACCTCTCGTGAATCACCTTAAATCGTTATTCTTCGGTTCTCGTCCTTTGAAACATTCAGACGTGCATACAAACATATCAGTTAGAAGCAGGAATAGGCCATTCGGCTTCACTGGGAACAGTCCCTCTCTGTCTAGACCCCTCATGATTTTGAACGCCTCTATCAAATCTCTTCATCTTCTCCTTTCAAAGGCGATCAGCTCCAGTTTATTCAATCTCTCCATGTAGCTGAAATCCCTCATCTCTGGAACCATTCCCATGGCTCTATAGAACCATAGAATTTACAGTGCAGAAGGAGGCCATTCGGGTCTGCACCGGCCCTTGGAAAGAGCACCCTACCAAAGCTCACACTTCCTCCCTATCCCCGTAACCCCAACTAAACTTTTTTGGATTACTAAGGGCAATTTATCATGGCCAATCCACCTAACCTGCACATCTTTGGACTGTGGGAGGAAACCGGAGGAAACCCACACAGACACGGGGAGACCGTGCACCCAAGCCGGGAATTGAACCTGGAACCCTGGAGCTGTGAAGCAACTGTGCTAACCACTGTGCTACCGTGCTGCCCACTCATTCCTGTACCCCCTCTAATGCCTTTACATCCTCCTGAGGGTGTGTTGTCCATAACAGGAGGCAGTCCTCCAGCTGCGGCTAGAACAGTGTTTTATGCATAGCCACCAATAAATACTGATACTGCCAGCAATAAATACTGATACTGCCAGCGACGGCCACCAATAAATACTGATACTGCCAGCAATAAATACTGATACTGCCAGCAATAAATACTGATACTGCCAGCGACGGCCACCAATAAATACTGATACTGCCAGCAATAAATACTGATATTGCCAGCAATAAATACTGATACTGCCAGCGACGGCCACCAATAAATACTGATATTGCCAGCAATAAATACTGATATTGCCAGCGACGGCCACCAATAAATACTGATACTGCCAGCAATAAATACTGATACTGCCAGCGACGGCCACCAAATAATACTGATATTGCCAGCGACGGCCACCAATAAATACTGATATTGCCAGCGACGGCCACCAATAAATACTGATATTGCCAGCAATAAATACTGATACTGCCAGCAATAAATACTGATACTGCCAGCGACGGCCACCAATAAATACTGATATTGCCAGCAATAAATACTGATACTGCCAGCAATAAATACTGATACTGCCAGCGACGGCCACCAATAAATACTGATATTGCCAGCGACGGCCACCAATAAATACTGATACTGCCAGCGACGGCCACCAATAAATACTGATATTGCCAGCAATAAATACTGATACTGCCAGCAATAAATACTGATATTGCCAGCAATAAATACTGATACTGCCAGCAATAAATACTGATACTGCCAGCGACGGCCACCAATAAATACTGATATTGCCAGCAATAAATACTGATACTGCCAGCAATAAATACTGATACTGCCAGCGACGGCCACCAATAAATACTGATATTGCCAGCGACGGCCACCAATAAATACTGATATTGCCAGCAATAAATACTGATACTGCCAGCAATAAATACTGATACTGCCAGCGACGGCCACCAATAAATACTGATATTGCCAGCGACGGCCACCAATAAATACTGATACTGCCAGCGACGGCCACCAATAAATACTGATATTGCCAGCAATAAATACTGATACTGCCAGCAATAAATACTGATATTGCCAGCAATAAATACTGATACTGCCAGCAATAAATACTGATACTGCCAGCGACGGCCACCAATAAATACTGATACTGCCAGAGACGGCCACCAATAAATACTGATATTGCCAGCAATAAATACTGATATTGCCAGCGACGGCCACCAATAAATACTGATACTGCCAGCAATAAATACTGATATTGCCAGCGACGGCCACCAATAAATACTGATATTGCCAGCAATAAATACTGATACTGCCAGCAATAAATACTGATATTGGCAGAGACGGCCACCAATAAATACTGATACTGCCAGCAATAAATACTGATACTGCCAGCAATAAATACTGATATTGGCAGCAATAAATACTGATATTGCCAGAGACGGCCACAGTTTTTAAAATGTGTTCATGGGATGTGTGTGACGCTGGCTGGATCAACATTTATTGCCCATCCCGGAGGGTATTTAAGAGTCAACCACATCGCTGTGTGTCTGGAGACACATATAGGCCAGACCGGGTAAGGACGGCAGATTTCCTTCCCTGAAGGACATTAGTGAACCAACTGGGTTTTATGGTTACCTTTTTAGACTTTTAATTCCAGATTTTTATTAAATTCCGATTTCACCATCTGCCCTGGCGGGATTTGAACCCGGAACCCTGGAGCATGATGCTGGGTCTCTAGATTGCTAGTCCAGCGATAACACCACTGCCTCCCTACATCCTATAAATAAATAATAAAAAAAGATGAATTTTGGTTTAAATCTAAAGTTCTTGAATAAAATGTCAAATATTTTTATTTTGGGCAAACAGATTAAGGCCAGGCTTGTTTTTTGTTTTTGCACTACAATGCTAATTTGTTAGTTACGGAATGCTCCCTTTCCTCTGTACCTCAATAAATAGGTTAATGTGAATAACGGCAGAGATTGGAGATAACACATCACATTGTTTTTACTCGTATGTTTAAACGCCGTTCTTCCTTCTGTCTACCTTTCAGGAATTTTACCAAGATGGAAGTGGACCAGAAAATGTTGGTGTATATAACCTCACGAAGGGAGTGAACAGATTTTGTCTATCTAAACCAGGTACAACTTCCTGGTAAAGTTTACTTTTTAGGTTGTTCGGTTAACTCTTGGCTCAGAACTGATTAAGTGCCTTTCCAGTCTTTCTGTCCATTCCTGACTGCTTCGTTACTGTGCAAAGTTTATACTGAAGCTGTTGAAACAAACATGGTGAAGAACAGAGCAGGAGTATTCCATTCAGCCCCTCCAGCTTGCTGCATCATTCAGCTCGATCATGGCAGCTTATCTACCTCCATGCCATTTTCCCAAGCTATCCCCATATCCCTTGATGTCATAAGTATCCAGCGATCTTTCTATCTCCGTTGTTGTAATCCCAGTTGGTGCTATAACTGGACGGGAAGATCCCAGAATGGAACCCTGGCTCAAAAGATTTTTTTATAAAGTGTGGAGGAACAGAATCACAGAATTGCTAATTAGTATTAACAAAAAAAAAGATTAAACATGGAAAAATTGGATTGTAATACAAGACTCCTTTACCCCCCTTCTAGCTTAACAATTAAACCAGGTTTTAGGAGAAACACTGATTACAAAGTACATCTTAAGCTACAATAGTCTCATTAACACAAAGTCCCTTTTAAGCCCTCAAGATGTGGTCAAGTACAGACTCCGCTCTGAACCCAAGTTAGTGTTTATGGGTGGCTCCTCCGAATTCCCCCCCCCCCCGGATGAGAGTTTCCAAGCTCCATTCTCGAAGGCATGCTTGAAAAACATTTCTCATAATAATGTCTTCCTTGGCGGATTGCATTCTGAAATCCAGGCCAGGTTTCTCAATTCATAGAATCATTGACATCTTTAAACCAAGCTCCCCCTCCACTTTTAGCAATGAGTCCAATCCAGGAGTTTATATTAACCCCTTAATGATTTCTTTCTCTTGACTGCTGTGCAAAATTTTCACAATTGCTTTAACTCTTGATTCCCAAACTCCATTAAAATTACATCAGAACATTCCATTTACCTCTGACGTCTGCTGTCCCACTTTAAATCTAGTTACTGCAATTGTCTCTTTAACTCGGGCGGCACGGTAGCACAGTGGTTAGCACTGTTGCTTCATCGCGGCTGGTCCCAGGTTCGATTCCTGGCTTAGGTCGCTGTCTGTGTGGAGTTTGCAAGTTCTTCCCGTGTCTGTGTAGGTTTCCTCCAGGTGCTCCGGTTTCCTCCCACAAGTCCCGAAAGACGTGCTGTTAGGTAATTTGGACATTCTGAATTCTCCTTCCATGTACCCAAACAGACGCTGGAATGTGGCAACTAGTGGCTTTTTACAGTAACTTTATTGCAGTGTTAATGTAAGCCTACTTGTGAGAACATAGATTATTATTACTTAGAACACTTTTTATTCTCCCTGGATTCTTCTGAACAATGCCTTGAGTTTTGCTTAAGAAATTCTTTCTGTCCCAATTTCCTGGTTATCTGAATTCTATTTTGCTCCTTGGGAAGGGTGAATATTTGCAACTCCTTTGTCCTGTCCAGTGACTTCACATGGGTTCTCCCTGAAAAACTCCGCCTGATGGCAGCACGGTAGCATGGTGGTTAGCATAAATGCTTCACAGCTCCAGGGTCCCAGGTTCGATCCCCAGCTGGGTCACTGTCTGTGCGGAGTCTGCACGTCCTCCCCGTGTGTGCGTGGGTTTCCTCCGGGTGCTCCGGGTTCCTCCCACAGTCCAAAGATGTGCAGGTTAGGTGGATTGGCCATGATAAATTGCCTGTAGTGTCCTAAAAAGTAAGGTTAAGGGGGGGGGGGTTGTTGGGTTACGGGTATAGGGTGGATACGTGGGGGTTTGAGTAGGGTGATCATTGCTCGGCACAACATCGAGGGCCGAAGGGCCTGTTCTGTGCTGTACTGTTCTATGTTCTATTCTATGATAGGAACCAATCGCTGTCGGTTGCCAGGCAGACACTTGTCCCTGGCCAATCCATTCGACACCAGCCAACCAATTGAAGCAAACCCCTTTAATCTCTTGGGTGCCATAAAGTCTCAGTTCTTCTGCCCAAAGTACAAAACTTTATAACACTGTACTGTTTTGGCACTTTGAATTTCTTACTTTTGGCGCTTTGAGTTCTTTATGTCCTCTGCTCATCTTTGATGTATGTCTCCATCAATGATCCATGGACCAAAAACGATAACCGTAAATAAAATAATTTGGAACTAAGGGAATGAACAGGAAGGGCCCGTACAAATATAAACATTTGCTGATGATTCAGAGGTTATGGCATTTTAAATTAAATTATCCTCCTCTAATGCCAATTTTTGAAAACAAAATACATCAGATTGTCTTTATTTTTGAACTTTGTGCTTTAAATCTTTTGCTTCCTTCTGCTCTGCTTATATTTTATTCTGGCAAAGTTATTGTTGTGTTTGTAAACTATTGATTGCTATGCAGGTTTGTTCCAGATTAGTGCATGGTTCTTCCCGCTGATTGCCATTGATGCACATTTCCTGGAACAAATCAAATCATTCAATGTGCGTCTTATAAATCAAATTTTATCTGCCTTTATCCCCCCTGAATTTCAATTCTCCAAGGCTCAAAATAATATTTCTTACAGAACATGAAAAGATTACCCATTTCGACAAACACGATTCAATTTAGATGTACAATTTTCTGGTGCATTTTGTCAATGTCTGTATTTGGAGACCGCAATCGGTAAAAACACAGGTTTGGAGTTGATTGTCTCGGTTGTCACTGAGTCAGCTGGAAGAAGTTAGGATTTCACCTGCTGTGTAATTCCCAGGAAGCTATTTGCACACAAGAAAATTACATACATTGCAATGGGATAATGGCTAGGTAATGTGTTTTTAACTAAGTTTGTTGAGGGACAAACATTGGCCAGGGTGCGAGAAGAGGTCTCCGGCTCCTCTTTAATGGGGCAATTTAATCTTTTGTGGCCACCTACTAGGGCTGACTGGGACTCTGTTTAACACCTTGTCTGAAAGCTTGCCATGTCCAACACCCTCTCTGTCCCGCACTGAATTTTAGAAACTTTGTGAGATGTAAATTTCAAGGTGGCACGGAATAAGAGGTAGAGGAGAGCGATTAGTTCAGGTGTTTTATTTATTTGAATAAATTCTCCTCTCATCAATATTTATGGAAATAACATAAAACGTTGACTTTTTAATCTTTTTTAACAATCGCCTTCTGAAGAAATGTTTGCGTTGTGGGTTATTTTGTATGCATTTTTTAAAAGTCTGCGAATATGCCCCAATTTATTCGCCAAGGACCATGCTTCAGGAATATGTCTCGCAAAATTCTAGTCCAGCCAAACCCTCCCAAGCACCATACTATGCGCAAAATACTTATCTCCAATCTGTTACTCATTTGGCCATGATAAATCGTCAGCCCTAATAATGCTTTGGATATTGCGTGGATTAACACTTAGCTGTTACAAAATAGTGTGTTCTGTAACTAACTCTGAGAGATGGGAGAATTTCATATTTTAAAAAAATGTTTCTGTCATCAGGTGTCTATAAAGTGACTCCTCGTTCTTGCCATCAATTTGAACATGAGTATTACATCTATGACACGTAAGCATTTATGCCTTTTTTCCTTATATTAAATCAATGTATTAATGGGGTGTTGTATTAGATCTTAATGTCATCCTGTTGTTTGTCTTTTAGAGCAGCCCCCACTATTTTGACCTTGACAGCGATTCGCCATCGTGCGCAAGGTGCTATTGTAACGGATAAATTGATGGATGTCACAGTTACCATCAGGTAAGAGAGACCAGTCAAGTCTTGCCGAGCTATGTGATGTCCTAACTCCTGTGTTCAAAAATGCGTTTTACGTTGGAAAAATAATAATGGGTATTTTTATAATGATGATAATCGCTTATTGTCACAAATAGGTTTCGATGACGTTACTGTGAAAAGTCCCTAGTCACCACATTCGGGTGTTCGGGGAGGCTGGTACGGGAATTGAACCCGTGGTGCTGGCATGGTTCTGCATTACAAGCCAGCTGTTTATCCCACTGTGCTAAACCAGCCCAGCTGTATGTCTTTTCATTGCGTTATGTTACTTGATAGTGACGCAGATATAAGTGTTTCTGTTTCATCATTCCTTTTGCATAGTCTGTGTGCACCTGAGGTCTAAAAACTTACTGAAACTACATCAACGTTGAATCATAGAATTTACAGTGCAGAAGGAGGCCATTCGGCCCATCAAGTCGGCACCTGCCTTTGGAAAGAGCACCCTACTTAAGCCCACGCCTCCATACCATCCCCATAATCCCTCCTAACCTTTTGGACTCTTAAGGGGTTAATTTTGGCATGGCCACTCTACCTAACCACTAGACTGTGGGAGGAAACCCACGTAGACACGGGGAGAAAGTGCAATCTCCACACAAACAGTCACCCAAGGCTGGAAACGAACCCAAGTCCCTGGAGTTTTGAGGCAGCAGTGCTAACCACTGTGCCAATTTAAATAAATGAAATTTTAAAGGAAAAATGTTCAGAGTGTAATCAATAGAGTAGCTCAAAAGGGAAAAGTAGCCATGGCATTTTAGTGTGGATTTTGCATCTTGACATTCTTGCTGTGTTATTTGAGCTGAGAATTTACATTGTCACTGGGCTAGAACTCTGGAATTCTCGACGTAACAGCATTGTGTGAGTACCTTCAACATAATTTAATTGGTTCAAAAAAGCAGCTCAGAACTATCATCACAAGGGGGACCAGGGCTGGGTAAAAATAAATGGAAATAAAATCTGCGGTATTTGCAGTCCAGAGATGTGCAGGTTAGGTGAATTGACCGTGATAAAATTACCTCTTAGTTTGCAGGTTAGGTGGGGTTGCGGGGATAGGGTGCGGGGAATAGGCTGGGCTGGGGTGCTCTTTCAGAGGGTCGGTGCAGACTTGATGGGCCAAATGGCGTCCTTCTGCACTGTAGAGATTCTGTGGTTTGACAGCCAGTTCTGAATTGTAAATGCCTTATCCAAAGCTTTATCAGGAAGGCAATCCTCTTTTCTAAGTTGCACGTTTTTCCCCTCGATATCATCGTTTTTATTGGTATTTCAATCGGTACAATGAATTACTGGGACTTATTAAAAAAATATAAATATTTAGAAATAAAAGCAGAAGAACAGAATTAATTATCATCTATGATGAGAAAAGACAAGATGTGAAATTTCATGTGTGCAATGTTTACCAGACTAATGTTTAAGAGATGTTTAGAGATATGTCCACGTATATCTGCGTGACTGCTAACTAAATTATTAAACAAGAGTTAACCGTTGAATATAATATCATAAAGGGCTTTAACAAAGTGAAGACAGCTTGGCATTGTAGATAGCCAACCTGGTCATACTTTGTAAATTTTGCTATAGGCTTCAGCACCATGACCCGTGGAAACCCATGGAGAACATGTGGGTTTTACAGGAGTCTAGCACAAGCCCACCAAGCCAAATTTGTGCCCTGGTGGTAACAAACCTTCGTCCAGTTGTAAAAATGGATAAAACCGCTTTAAAATAGTTTACTCCTGGTGTACATTTTCCTCTGATCACATGTGAACTGTGTCATCTTATTAAACAAGCTAAAAAGCTGGCAGGGCTTGTACTCTGCACAAAGCTTTCTTTTGGCAAGACTTTTTGAATGATCACATTTAGTTTGGGTTATTTTATGATTTGCAGACTGCTTTACAATATAAGAATTGGAAATGAGCATTTGAAAGATGAATGCACAGATTTGAATTGGTGGCTGCTCCGAATATACATAGCATGCTTCCATTCTTATTTTAAAAAAGCACCAGACCACGCCTGGTTACGTGGTCTAAGCTGAGCCCTCTCCACTCAACCTAAAATGTGTCTGTTTTAGTCGTGTAGTATGTATGAGTGAAGAGAAACAAGTGCATTTTGAAATGTAGTGCTCTAAATACTCGCCCTGCCTGATTCCCCAAACACTGATGCGTTAATTCTAAACGGGAGCATTGAGATAATTATGACAGAGTGGACCTTTAAGTTTTATCATGTCCTCGCTGGCTGAAAATGGGTTATCCAACTTAATCTAACCTTCCAGCTCATGGACCACAGCCCCGTGCGTTAGGGCACTTTGAGTGCATTCTCGTGTTTTTTTTTAAGCGACAAGGGTTTATTTCTCCCCCACTATTTCCAGGAGTGAGTTTCAAACCAGCATGGAAGAAAAAAATTCCTCAACTACCCTCAAATGCTTTTATCAATTAGTTTAATTCTAATCCCCCCAGTTGGATTTGAATTTGTTTATTGTCACGTGTACTGAGGTACAGTGAAACATATTTTTCTGCGTGCAGCTCAAACAGATCATTTAGTACATGAAAAGAAAAGAAAATACATAATAGGGAAAAGATTAGTATGGTTATAAGAGATGTAAAAAGCGGGTCTGTTTGGGG
This sequence comes from Scyliorhinus canicula, assembly GCF_902713615.1. Classification (NCBI taxonomy): domain Eukaryota; kingdom Metazoa; phylum Chordata; class Chondrichthyes; order Carcharhiniformes; family Scyliorhinidae; genus Scyliorhinus; species Scyliorhinus canicula. The sequence continues at coordinate 4,185,630 of NC_052160.1, read as the reverse complement.
GAGCTTGCAGAGTGTCTCCACACTCCGCGCGCCATGTTGACTCTGCTAAACTGAAACAAATTCTCTCCATTTTATCTCGACCTCTCTTAATTTGTTCACCTCAATTAAATCTTTCCTCAACATTTCTGTTCCAAAGAAAATAATCCTAACCAATCTAATCTTTTCCCATAGCTAAAATTCTGCATTCCTGGCCATAAGCAGATTAACCTCTGTACCCTGACTATTGCGATTATGTAATGTGCAGTACTCTAGCTGCTGTCTAACCGGTGTTTTATACATTATAGCATAATTTCCCTGCTCTTATATTGTACGCCTCAGTCAATAAGGTACATTATCCTGGATGCCTCCTGAACCAGTTTATCTGACTGACCTGCTACCTTCAGGAATCTGTGGACATGCATTCCAAAGTCCCTCTGTTTCTAACAATCCTACCATTTATTGTATTTTCCCTTGCCTTATTTGTCCTCCCAAAATTCATTACTTCACACTTTGCTGGATTGAACTCCACTTGCCAATTTCCTGCCCACTTGCCCAGAGTCTGCAGCTTTCTTCTTCATGAATAACCGTGTGGTCAATTTTTGCATTATCTGCAAACAATAGTAAATCATTGGCATATGAACAGCAAGGGACCCAGTAATGAGTCCTGTGGAACCTCACTGGTAACAGCTGTTCAAAAATCCTTGTTGCCCACTGCCCTTTGCTTCTGAACCACTGAGTCAATTCACACTTTCCCTGTGATCCCATGAGCTTTTTAACTTTCTGGACAGTGTGCCATGTGGAGTCTTTGAAAAGCTTTGCTGAAGCCCATGTCGACTACATGAGACATGCGCTAATCTTATTGAAGCTCCTTGTTACCTCAACAAATGAAGCAAGTTAGTCAGCCACGGCCTTCTCTGATATGCCTGTTCTTGTTTAATCCGTGTCTTTCGAAATTATGATTTGTGCAGTCCCTCAGAATTTTTTCCAATATCTTTCCCACTCCCGAGGTGAGGTGGACTGGCCTGCAAGTATTTGGATTGTCTCTTCCTCGACATTGGTACAATGTTTGCAGTCCTCCAACACCTTGCCTGTGGCCAGAGAGGATTTGAAAATGATGGACAGAACCTCTGTTATTTTTTTCCTTTGCTTCTGTTAGAAACATGTGCGTTTCGTCTGGGCCTGGTGATTTGTCCACTTACAAGACGTTAAACACCTTAATATTTCCTCCTTTACTGTGTTTATCCCGTCCAATATTTCTCATCCCTCCTCCTTAACCTACAATGTCTGCTTCATCCTTCACTTTTGTGAAAGCAGAAGGAAAGAGTTCATTGAGAACTGTGTCTTGTTCCTCAACACACAAAAGCTACTTTTGCGGTCTCAATAGGCTTGATCCTTCCCTTACTTATTATTTTGCTCTTTGTCTATGAAACATCTTTGGGTCTCCCTTAATTTTACATGCCAGATTTTTTCATACCCTCTCTTTGTTTTCATAATTTCCTTTTTAATTTTACCTCCGCAATTTCAACACACCTTCCGGCTTTCTTCTGCAGTATTGAGCTTGCGGCATTCGACAGAGCTTTTATTTGCGTTATCCTATTTTCTATATGCTTTTTGACATCGGAGTGAGAGTGGGTGAGGGGGAGGCGTTGTGAGTCCCCACAATTTTTCTGTGTGGAAATGTATTTGTTATGAACCCACGGTAGCACAGTGGGTAGCACAGTTGCTTCACAGCACCAGGGTCCCTGATTCGATTCCCGGCTTGGGTCACTGTCTGTGCGGTGTATGCACGTTCTCCCCGTGTCTGCGTGGGTTTTAGAATCAACGTTCGCTTTGCAGGCATGTCTTTTTTTACTCGGGCTAGTTGTTATTTGTGGATGTGAGCACTACAAAGTACATCCTGATGATAAAACCAGCCTTTTACTGGCTACTCTGTAGCATCTTTCAGTCAAATGAGTGGAGAGGGGATGGAACTGTCTACCACTTGACTGGAGAAACTCCTCACATTTGCTCCTGATTAAATTTTAAGTGCTGTTGAATGGGGAAACCGTTGGATATTAAACATTCTCTGGCAGTTATACAGCCATTGGAGAGACTAAGGATCTTCAGTGAATATTGAAATGCTGAGTTATTGTGTGTGGAATGTGGTGAATACTGTGCTGCTTTGGAATAATTCAGTCGCTTGTATTTCTAGTTGACTTCATTGTGCTTCCTTTCTCTAGGTCTTCCATTGATAGCGAACCTGCGTTAGTCTTAGGACCTCTGAAGTCCCTTCAGGAGCAACGGCAGGAGCAGCAGCTGGCTGAAATAGAGGCGCGTAGACTAGAGCGTGAAAAGAAAGGCCAACAAGTGGAAAGAGAGCCTCCTGCCCAGGAAATTGTGGAGGACCTTGAGGGACCTTTTGGTTATGAATTTTCATACTGGGCAAGGTACGACTACATGGTTGTTAGTGCATGTTGCTGAAGGGAAGCAGTGTCAATGTATAAGCAAGTTATTTTGTACATTTTTAGATTTGCATTATGATACCTGTACAGACCATTAACTTTTTAAAATTATTTTAATTCCTAGTAACTGACTTAAAGGATCAAACATCACGATTTCATGGGTTTAAGACTTTTACTGTAACACAAAGACTAAAATTAGTATTGACTGAGCATTACGTAGTGGACAACTAATACAATAAACTACAGAACAGGTATCCCCTTCTTTAACCTCCTAACGCAACAGAAACCCAATGAAATGAAAATCGCTTATTGTCACAAGTAGGCTTCAAATGAAGTTACTGTGAAAAGCCCCTAGTTGTCACATCCCGGCGCCTGTTCGGGGAGGCTGTTACGGGAATAGAACCGCTATATCACACTCTCCGTAGACATGTAGGGTCGTAACTTCTGTGGAGTGTCAATCAGAGTTGCATTGCCAATCTGCCCCTAGTTAGGCTAAAAGAAGCTGTAACTTTCTCAGCCGAACATCCAACTCGGACCAGGTGATAAAGGTGTGCAGTGGGTTACGGCGGCTTTGTGTCGAGACAGCAGAGTTGGAAGAAAGGAAAATACACCCCCTTTTTATGGCACTAGCTGCTATAAGACAAGTAGGTCTAAAGGTCCAGCCTCTTTGAGAAGCCGGGTAAAGGTATGTTTGTATTTAAGTGGATAGGATTGAGGGGGAGCATGGCTGAGTACTTAGTGGGATGGGGCGAAATCGGTGGGGTGGGTGAAGTTGTGGGTTGGGGAACGCAGTTGAGGAGAACGTGGGGAGGACAGGCGGCGATATGGAGAATGTGGTTGGGGCAGTGGGAGGGATCTTGTAGAAATTCATGGGGGGGGGGGAAGAGTCCCATTGAAGGAGGGGTTTCAGTACTCCAGTAATCCAGAAATTAGAAGTGGTGTAAGTTTTTCTGGGTAACTTTCGGACAGTTTGAACCAGCCAAGGATTGAGATTTAGATCTCACTTTTGGCTGGTTCCCATTGTGGGGCAATTGCCCAACAGAAGTTTGAACTTCCTGGACAATTGTTGTGAAATCTTTACGTGGGGAACGTCTGGGGTGGGTTCTCAGTGTATCATTGGGGGTGCTGTCTGGTGCAATGCCCCGGGGAATGCAAGTTATGGACTGCTTAAGTCCTTAAGTTTTAAATTCCAACTCCTCGTAATGTTTCAACAGGCTCTCCTTGTTGCAGTAAGGTGAATCTTCCAGTGTCTTTTAAACAAAGCCACCTTCACGGAACCCTTTGAGTATGATCGAATGGACTTCCCATTGTAAGATTTCCTCTGATGATTACATGGTCTCTAACTTTTCACAATCCTTGTCTCCTTCATCGTGGATTCCGTCTCCGTCAGCCCTTTGCTGGGTGGTTAACTCAAAGCGGACCTCTCCTGCTTGGCAGAGGAGCACTTGTATGTTTTCCTTTCAGCTCTTTCAATCTGACTCATTCTGAGAGTCTGCAGCAAGGTCAACTGCTTCTCCCTTTGTGTCCAAATGTGAAAATGCTTGAGCTTCAGTTGGGCTTGACCTGGGCCCCTGTCCTTTTGGCAACCCGGTCACATGGGTCAGTTGCCAGGCAGAACTTGTACGAGGTCACACATTCACTCTCCACTACTCCATTTCACTTTGAATTAAAAGAGAAGGTTTAAAACATAATCGTCCTATAATGTCCAACGGTCATAACATTAGATACAGCTATTACTGGCACTAGAAACGCTAAAAGGGGTTGTATTGATATTTTGCAATTGAAAATGTAAATTGAGGAAGAAGGTCACCTGATTTCTGTTTCATTTATAGAAGAGGGATTTACAATGACCTAAGAATTTGTTTTACATTGTGTATCGCAGCCATTATTAATTCTTCCATCTCCACTATAAGCGGGACGATTTAGGTTGTACTGTGATTCATGAGCACCTCTTTGTCACTTTATCAAGATAAACATCTTATCAGATTGTTAACAAATTCTTTTAGATGTCATCCATTCATTAGTGTCAATTCTATTAATGTGCCTGTAAGAAACAGCTTAGGCTCAGTAAAGGAAAATGTGCTTTTGAATCTCCTCCAGAATTGGAAAAGTGACCTTTTATTGTTCGGATGACTTTCAAAACAAGACAGCTAATAACATCATAACATCCATAGCACAGTGGTTAGTAATCATAGTAAGTCATAGAATTTACAGTGCAGAAGGAGGCCATTCGGCCCATCGAGTCTGCACCAGCTCTTGGAAAGAGCATCCTACCCAAGCCTACAACCCCACCCTGTCCCCATAACCCAGTAACCCAACCCAACACTAAGGGCAATTTTGGACACGAAGGGCAATTTAGCATGTCCAATCCACCTAACCTGCACATCTTTGGACTGTGGGAGGAAACCGGAGCACCCGGAGGAAACCCACACAGACACGGGGAGAACCTGCAGACTCCGCACAGACAGTGACCCAAGCCAGGAATCGATCCTAGGACCCTGGAGCTGTGAAGCAATTGCGCTAACCACAATGCAATGTTGCTTCACAGCACCAGGGTCCCAGGTTTGATTCCCGGCTTGGGTCACTGTCTGTGCGGAGTCTGCACGTTCTCCCCGTGTCTGCGTGGGTTTCCTCCGGGTGCTCCGGTTTCCTCCCACAAGTCCCGAAAGACGTGCTGTTCGGTGAATTGGACATTCTGAATTCTCCCTCAGTGTACCCAAACAGGCGCCTGAGTGGCGACTAGGGGATTTTCACAGTAACTTCATTACAGTGTTAATGTAAGCCTACTTGTGACACTAATAAAGATTATTATTATTATTATGACCATTGACTGCAGCAACTTCAAAACATTCCATCACATATTCACCAGGTTTAATGAGAGATTTTCTCATCATCTTGGCGACTTAATCCTGCTGCATGATGTATTTTAATCGTCTTGTAAAGCAAATAGAAATATTCTCAATCGTTATCTTTTTGATATAGTCTATAAGATTAAAAAGGAGGCTGTCATTTTGACTCGTCTCTCACCATTGAGGAATCTACATGGAAATCTGATTTTACAGGTCATTTTACCATAATGTTGCATCAAAGGTATCATTAATGGACGTTAGCTTTATGAATATGTCTCTATATATGCTCTCCACTCATTTCAATGTCAAGCAGTGGGAATTCATTTTAGGGTTATTCCGCTTTCTATCATTGAACACTAATCCTCTTGCGTAACCTGGTTCAAAATGCAAAAAAGACTATTTGAAGTTGAATTTGATCCAGTTTAGCTTTCACATTTAAAAATCTGGTACACATTTTATTTCCTCTGCTGTGCTTTAATTTTCTAAAATTAAGTTGACTGGTTTCCCTTGTTTGACGAGGCGACGGACCAAGTGCTGGAAAATGGGATTCGAATAGCTAGGTGCTTGATGGCTGGCGCACACATGATGGGCCGAAGGGCCCTTTTCTGTGCTGTTAAAACCAATGACCGTTTAATTTTACAGTACCAAGCATCACCAAGTGCTCATGTTTAACCTGCATTATTTTAGATGTATGGATACTTTTGATAGATGGGTGGTTGTAGCAATATTAATTCTGATTGTATAATTGTCTTGCTTTTTCTGGTAGAGCTGGAGAAAAGATTACAGTCACGCCCTCATCAAAGGAACTTCTCTTCTACCCTCCTTCAGTGGAGGCTCTCATTACTGGAGGTAACCTTTTACTTAGCTCGAAGATGTAAATACTGCACATGAAATGATTGTGCAGTTTTTAATGTTTTGCACTCATTTCGCTCACTTCTCAATTTTCAATATTCATGTTAATTACTAAAGGCACATTCATCGTTAATTCCTGCAGCATGTGACTATGATAGCCATTTTCCAGTCCCTTAACATAGAACATAGAACACTACAGCGCAGTACGGGCCCTTCGGCCCTCGATGTTGCGCCGACCTGTGAAACCATCTGAAGCCTATCTGACCTACACTATTCCATTTTCATCCATATGTCTATCCAGTGACCACTTAAATGCCCTTAAAGTTGGCGAGTCTACTACTATTGCAGGCAGGGCGTTCCACACCCCTACTACTCTCTGAGTAAAGAAACTGCCTCTGACATCTGTCCTATATCTCTCACCCCTCAATTTAAAGCTATGTCCCCTCGTGTTGGTCATCACCATCCAAGGAAAAAGACTCTCACTGTCCACCCTATCTAACCCTCTGACTATCTTATATGTCTCTATTAAGTCACCTCTCAGCCTTCTCCTCTCTAACGAAAACAACCTCAATTCCCTGAGCCTTTCCTCGTAAGACCTTCCCTCCATACCAGGCAACATCCTAGTAAATCTCCTCTGAACCCTTTCCAAAGCTTCCACATCCTTCCTATAATGTGGTGACCAGAACTGCACGCAGTACTCCAGGTGTGGCCGCACCAGAGTTATGTACAGCTGCAGCATGACCTTGTGGTTCCGAAACTCAATCCCCCTGCTTATAAAGGCTAGCACACCATATGCCTTCTTAACAGCCCTATTAACCTGGGTGGCAACTTTCAGGGATTTATGTACCTGGATGCCGAGATCTCTCTGTTCATCTACACTACCAAGAATCTTGCCATTAGCCCAGTACTCTGCATTCCTGTTACTCCTTCCAAAGTGAACCACCTCACACTTTTCCGCATTAAACTCCATCTGCCACCTCTCAGCCCAGCTCTGCAGCTTATCTATGTCCCTCTGTATCCTATAACATCCTTCAGCACTATCCACAACTCCACCGACCTTCGTGTCATCTGCAAATTTACTAACCCATCCTTCTACACCCTCTTCCAGGTCATTTATAAAAATGACAAACAGCAGTGGCCCCAAAACAGATCCTTGCGGTACACCACTAGTAACTGAACTCCAGGATGAACATTTGCCATCAACCACCACCCTCTGTCTTCTTTCAGCTAGCCAATTACTGATCCAAACCGCTAAATCACCTTCAATTCCATACTTCCTTATTTTCTGCAATAGCCTACCGTGGGGAACCTTATCAAACGCCTTACTGAAATCCATATACACCACATCAACAGCTTTACCCTGATCCACCTGTTTGGTCACCTTCTCAAAAAACTCAATAAGGTTTGTGAGACATTGCCCAATCTTTTTTTCCAAGACCAAGAATGGATTTAAAGATTCTGTAGGGAGGCTGACCTGTTTACGGGCGACACGGTGGCACAGTGGGTTAGCTCTACTGCTGCATCACAGTACCAGGGCCCCAGGTTAGGTGAATGTGCAGGTTAGGTCGATTGGTCACACTAAAAATTGCCCCATAATCGGAAAAAAATAACTGGGTACTCTAAATTTATTTTTAAAATAGAGCAGTGAGCAAGCGACTTGTAATTTCAAAAAACAGATAAAAAGGAACAATATGAATTATGACCATGACAAAAAAAATAGGTATCTGGCGACTGGAGAAATTCTCTTTCTAATTGTAATAAATTAAAACGTCAATGTACAAATCCCCGAACCCAGGCAGCAGTGTAATATAATTCAGCGTAGCTGCCCAAGCTTTTTATCTCCACAGGTTTAAATCAGTGTGCCTGGATTTGCATGCAGCTATAAAGCAATTTGCTGTTCTCATTTAGCACCCATCTAACATTTGGGCAGTGCTGCTGAGATCAGCTTGCTTAAATTTTCAGATTCGCAGTTTCTTTAAATGTAATTAAACACAAGAAAAAATACAAATAGAAACGAACTGTTGATGCCTTGACCTGAAGGCTGCATTGCCAGGGTTTATCGACTGGAAAGGCTTGCGCATTAGTCTGGACACTCCTGATCTAGTTGGTTTCATGCACCTTTCTTAAGCATCATCATTTATAATGCTGCTTTGAATAGTGACTTGTGCAGTATTTTAGGCAAGATTCAAGGGACATGAAGTTCTGGTAAGGTTCCGTGCCCTGGAACAAGAAGAAACATTACCCAAGACTATGGATTTACTTTAATCCATTGAAAGGATTACAAGTCATTAATTTGCAAGTCAAGATTTGTATTAATCTAAAGCACAGCCTCTTTGTCTTGCACGTGAGATTTCTAAACAATTAAAAAATATATATTGGGTAAAGTCAGAGGATGATTCAAGATTAGTCACACACCTTTGGGGTGGTACTGGGCACCATTGTTTACATTTGGAAAGAAAAAGTAAACTTTTCATTCAAGTGTACGTGTGCAATAAATTTGTATATCAGATAAATAACATTTGAAACTGGTAATGTGTGCGTGTGCAAATGTATTGGATAGGGAGCCTTTTTTGTGGAAGTGACTTCAGTGGCAAATCTTGCAATTTATACATTATAAAAAATCCCAGTCCTTTCAGTTTTATTACCAGTGCAGAACTACTTTGTATATTAATAATCAGCCATTGTAATCATCTCCTGCATTGGGCTGAAATTGGTACACTGCATAGTATATTGGAACAATTAAACACAAATGTTTCAGGATGAAGAATTCATGCTGTTATTGTAATCATTTTGACCCTGCTAATTGTGTTTACTGTTTTATATAATTTCAACCTGCATGCTGTACTTGACTCTGACATGATTTATTCTCAGAATTTTAAATGGAGCTGCTGTAATAATATGGTGACCTCGATGCTTTGAGCCTGTCTAAAAATATCTTGTAACTTTTGCTTCGGTGTGCAGAGTATTTCATTATCTAGATGAGGAAACTAATTGGATTCTTGGCTGCCTCAAAAAAGATTATGAGCTACTTCTAACCATCGGTGTGTAAAAAAAAAAAAATTGTTTCTTGTACAAACTCGGGAAATATTTTCATCCGGTGTTTGCTCAAGTGTTTTTTGAATGGCCCTTGCACAACAGAGTGCTTTGCAATTTATGTTATAGTGTGGTGCAACATTGAAGGATAGCATTTTGTTGCAGATACTTGTCCTGGAAGACTAATCGAGATTCAGGGGAAAGCTGGCCTATTTCTGGAGGGACAGATACACCCAACGTTGGAGGGCGTGGAGATTATTATCATCGAGAAAACCTCTAAACCACTTATCACTGTATTCACTAATGAGGAGGGATCATACAGGTAAGATGAAGAAATTTGACGGCTGTTCCAGTGTGGCAAATTTAATAAAGCTGAAGCTTATTTGATTTTTTGTGCTGCCGGAGCATAGGTTTTTTTTCTCCATCCCATTTCGTAATATTCCAATCTTTCTGTGAAAATTTGAGTTTGTGGAAAAGAAATTGAGCTGGCATTCTTCTGGGACCAGTCCCTTGCAGTCAAGAAATTGTAACGACATACACGGTGCGTGCTGTGGAAACAAGCTCAAAATCGTTTCCTTTGCAACACATTTTGACACATGCACACTGGCAGGAAAATATTTCAATATGACCAAGATTACCGACTTTGAACGGATGGCAAAGGATTAAAAGCCACTTAAAGGTAAAATTAGGTGATCGTTTCAACAGGGAATATTACTAGAGGATATTTTGATTAGATTCCTGTGTTTTCCTCAAGAAAAGGCCCAGAGACATAATGGTCTAGAGACACTAGGGGGCAGTGTGGGTCTATGGCGAGAACAAAATTTAATGTTTTATTTTACGTTTATTTCTTACCTCCGGGTAACAAAAAATGCCGCCCATTTAAACCAAAAATATAAAATTGTAAGTGGCAAGGTGCAATAAAATTATACTTATTGTGAAAATGCCTGTCGTGATTTCTGTAAATAATGGCCCAGATCTTCCAATTTGGGCATCACAGTGGTTAGCACAATTGCTTCACCGCTCCAGGGTCCCAGATTCGATTCCCGGCTTGGGTCACTGTCTATGCGAAGTCTACACGTTCTCCCCGTGTCTGCGTGGGTTTCCTCCGGGTGCTCCGATTTCCTCCCACAGTCCAAAGATGTGCAGGTTAGGTGGATTGGCCATGATCAATTGCCCGTAGTATTCAAAAAGGTTGGGTGGGGTTACTGGGTTACGGGGAGGGTGGAAGTGTGGGCTTGGGTAGGTGCTCTTTCCAAGGGCTGGTGCAGCCTGATGGGCCAAATGGCCTCCTTCAGCACTCTATCTTCTATGATTCTATAGGCAAAATTTTAGAAATTTGTTGCCTTTGAGAGTCGGGATCCAGAGGAAGCCCCGCCCGTGGCGCACACGTGGGACTTAAGCTGGAACTTCGATTTCCGGAGGACGAGATGTGCAGCCTGGACCCATCCATTGGATGCTTCCGAAACTTAACTGCTTGATACTGCCGTTGGAAACATTGGCGAGGTGCCCCGAACTGGTACAGAAATGTACTCCAGGGTTCTTACAGCTGTTAACTACATTTTGTGGACCAGCTTTGGAGATGATTTACAGTGAAAGCTGTATGGGAAGGCTTTTAAAAGCAAACTTGTTGTAGAGTCCAACACGGCCTCCCTCCCCGTCATGCCTTTCAAATCCAATGTCATCGACTACCCTTGCAAACTTGCTCTCCATTTCAAACCTTTCCTTCTCCTCCCAGGTCCAAGAACATGGTGGTGGTGTGTTACAGTGCATTCAGGGAATCGCAGTTGCTGTGTTAACATATACATTTACATACAGGTAGTCTGGAGCTAAGAATAATGATGGTAAAGGCTGACACTTTCTTCCTCTCGCACGTCTGACCCGGAAAGTCTCCTCTTACTGCCTGACATTGATGTGTGTTGGAAAGATTTGCAGGTTGACACTCAGCCTGCTTGACCGGGTTATGAACGCACCTTCCTTGTCCATCAAGCCCTGGGGTGGGACTCGAAGCCGGAGCATCTGGCTCATGGGCAGGGATGCTATCCACTATGGCACGGTAGCAGTGGTTAGCATGAGGGTACACGGTTCAATTACCCTTTGGGTCAGTGTCTGTGTCGACTCTGCACGTTCTCCCTGTGCCTGCGTGGGCTTCCTCCGGCTGCTCCGGTTTCCTCCCACAAGTCCCGAAAGACGTGCTTGTTAGATGAATTAGACATTCTGAATTCTCCATCAGTGTACCCGAACAGGCGCCAGAGTGTGGCGACTAGGGGATTTTCATAGTAACTTCATTGCAGAGTTAATGTAAGCCTACTTGTGACAATAATAAAGGTTATTAAGATTATTTTTTTTTAAAAGACCTCCCTAAGAACATGGTGCCTCATCTCAAATTTATGCTGATCATTCCTGCAGCTCCATGTTTGACCCTCTCTGATCATGTTTCCACCAGTGCGAAAGCATTAAAATACCTTTTTTGAAATATCAAAGTCACAACTGACATCCCATGTGACCATGATCACGGTACACTATCGATCCTCATCCTTGATCTGACTGCAGTCTTTGATGCTGTTGAGTACACCTCCAATATCTCACCGCTGTCGCTCACCTAACTGGGCAAAGTTTCCATTGGTTCCACAATTGCCTACTCTAGTTGTAGTCAGAGAATCTCCTGCAGTGGCTTCTCTTTCCCTAGCTACCAGTGCCTCTTTATTCACAGAGCAATATTGAGGAGCTATTAAAAGGACTATATCAACATAAGTTAAGAACAACCCATACAAAGCAATATTTTTTCAGCCATCATGTCACTGGGAGTTTGTTTAATGTTTTTATATCAAGTAAGGAAGATCAGTAAAGAAGTTCTCGGTGGCCATTATTTTCAATGTCAGTGTTTGATGCAAAATGTGAAAGAAAAGCATTGCATTACTTGCTCAGGGTGCAACGTGTGAAGTAATATCCTGTTTACAAAGCGATTTAAAGTTGTGAAAGTCTAATTGGTTTATGGGTGTTCAAACAACATCACCTCTTCCTGTTTCTTCCATCTTGTATGATTAAACCATTTGAAACAACAGAAGTGACATAACTATCTTTTTTTTTGTTGAATTTGGAAGAGTTGGACCATTACACCGAGACCAGGAGTATTCTGTGACTGCCCAAAAGGAAGGTTTTGTTTTGACTGCATTAGAGGGAACGCTTGGCGATTTTAAAGCTTTTGCATTAGCGGGAGTTACTTTTGAGGTAAGTTTAATATGAAGTACTGTGCAAATTGTGCTAAATTAGACACCAGATTAATTTTGCCCCGTTTTGTTTTAGTCAGCATTCCTATAATGATATTTTGATATTTTATTCAAGAAGCCGGCAAGCCGAATTGCATTGTGGCTCACATGGAAAAATGCATGTATAGACTAAGTAATTTGGTTCAAAACATAAAAACATGTAACAATCATCATCGTCATAGATGTTTACAGTTGGAAACAGGCCCTTCGGCCCAGCTGATCCATGCCGCCCAGTTTCGATCACTAAGCTAGTCCCACTTGCCGCATTTGGTCCGTTTCCCTCTATACCCACCCTGCCCATGTAACTGTCTAACTTTTTTAAAGGAAAAAAATTGTACCCGCATCTACCACTGCCTCTGGCAGCCTGTTCCAAATGCTCACCACCCTTTGTGAAAACATTCCCCCTCTGGTCTGTTTTGTATCTCTCCCCTCTCACCTTGAACCTCTGCCCTCCAGTTCTAGACTCCTCTGCCTTTGGGAAAAGATGTCGACTATCTACCTTACCTATGCCTCTCATTATTTTACAGACCTCTATAAGATCACCCCTAAGCCTCCTACACACCAGGGAAAAAAGTCCCAGCCTATCCAGCCTCTCCTTATAACTCAGACCATCAAGTAAATCTCTTCTGCACTCTTTCTAGTTTAACAATATCCAGACAAAGAAAAATGCAGCACAGGAACAGGCCCTTTGGCCCTCCCAAGCCATGCTGCCCGTCTAAACTAAAATCTTCTGCACTTCCGGGGTCCGTATCCCTCTATTCCCATCCTATTCATGTATTTGTCAAGATGCCCCTTAAACGTCACTTGCCCTGCTTCCACCACCTCCTCCGCTCCACCACCTCCTCCGGCAGCGAGTTCCAGGCACCCACTACCCTCTGTGTAAATAAACTTGCCTCGTACATCTCCCCCTTGCTCCTCACACCTTAAACCTATGCCCCCTAGTAATTGACCCCTCTACCCTGGGAAAAAGCCTCTGACGATCCACTCTGTCTATGCCCCTCATAATTTTGTAGACCTCCATCAGGTCGCCCCTCAACCTCCGTCGTTCCAGTGAGAACAAACTGAGTTTATTCAACCTCTCCTCATAGCTAATGCCCTCCATACCAGGCAACATCCTGGTAAATCTCTTCTGCACCCTCTCTAAAGACTCCACATCCTTCTGGTAGTGTGGCGAACAATATACTCCACGTGTGGCCTAACTAAGGTTCTATGCAGCTGCAACATGACTTGCCAATTTCTACACTCAATGCCCCGGCCAATGAAGGCAAGCATGCCGTATGCCTTCTTAACTACCTTCTCCACCTGTGTTGCCCCTTTCAGTGACCTGTGGACCTGTACACCTAGATCTCTCTGATTGTCAATACTCTTGAGGGTTCTACCATTCACTGTATATTCCCTACCTGCAATAGAACTTCCAAAATGCATTACCTCACATTTGTCCGGATTAAACTCCATCTGCCATCTCTTCACCCAAGTCTTCAAACAATCTAAATCCTGCTGCATCCTCTGACAGTCCTCATCGTTATCCGCAATTCCACCAACCTTTGTGTCATCTGCAAACTTACTAATCAGACCAGTTACATTTTCCTCCAAATCATTTATATATACTACGTACAGCAAAGCTCCCAGCACTGATCCCTGCGGAACACCACTAGTCACAGTCCTCCAATCAGAAAAGCACCCTTCCATTGCTACTCTCTGCCTTCTATGACTTAGCCAGTTCTGTATCCACCTTGCCAGCTCACCCCTGATCCCGTGTGACTTCACCTTCCTATAATAGGGTGACCAGAACTGAACACAGTATGCAGTGACAGAAATAGACAAACACATACAGCAGGATGCTGAAGGAAGGAATGCTGAATTAAAATGACGCACCATACACCATCCCTGCATGAAAGGCATCAAAGTACTTATAAATTCAATCATTTAGTTACTTCATGAGGACCTGAGCCATGTAGGAAATACGGTAGCTACTTATTGCAGTTTACTAGTTAGGGTAAAGATAGAGTCACATGGCACAGAGCTTCATACAGAGTTGCATGTTAATATCTGTTTGCCAGCATTACTTCTCGTTTATCATTAACAATGATACAAAACATCACTTTTTTTCCTGGCATTCTCCAAAAATCTAGTTACCCATTTTCAGAATTTATGTTAAGTTAAAATCTCTTTAATTTGGTTTATCAGTGGAGTGTCATTGGTGGTTTTTAAAGGTTGAAAATCTAAAGTGGGAAATTTAGTCAGTAATGTATCTCATTACCTTGGATAGTGTTAAAGCCATTGGCTGCTCTGGCTTTACCTATTACTAAACAGATGGTTCTGCCTGATTCATTAGCGATTTCAAATCCAAGTGGTTATGGAACAATTTGGGGTATCTTTATATAAATGGAAAATAATTTATCTATGTTATTTTCATATTTAATTCTGAGGTCTTGCGTTTTAAAATCATGAAAGGATTGGCACTAACTGACTCTGTTCTCTTATGTAATAAATATGTGTTCTATAGGTAATAGATTTCATTAATTGAATAGAATTGTAAAATCATGCCTAGTTACGATATTATGACCCTTGCTGCAAAGTAAGTAGTACCTGTGGAATTATGAATTTTGTTTTTAATGCCTTTCTGAAATTATACAAATATAACTTTTGTACAAACAGATAAAAACTGAAGATGATCAGCCCCTTGCTGGAGTCCTTCTGTCTCTTAGCGGAGGGCAATTCCGTTCTAATCTGCTGACGCAAGAGAATGGCATGCTTACCTTTGCAAATCTGGTAACGTTTATTTTACTTTGCCAAAAAGTGAAGTTGTTTAAGCCAATTCTAAATATAGTTGGAGATTTTCCTGTTAGTTTTGTATTGATTTACATGAGGCATATCATTGCCGGAGAATGGAATGTTTTTCCACTTTTGTTAAGAGGCTCAAAGTCATGTGTGATGATCAGGTGCTTGGTGAAGCTCCCTCTGCACTGCCTTGACAATGTGCTGAACTGCAGCCTCAGGGGAACGAGTGCCTATTAGTACACTGGAGTGACATTCTCCCCACTTCTCTGGCTGCCTGTCTGCCTGGCTAATTGTGACTGGCTTTGTCCTGCAAACTCATTAAATACTGGATTGGGTCTGTGCTACGGACTCCTGCAACTAGCAGAGAGGGAAAATCATTATGTCACAAATCCAATAATCCATGTTTTTTAAATGGTCTAACACACTTTACCACCATTCCTTTTGAAGTGTACTTGTATGAATGAATTTGTAACAATTTTCAGCTGCTATAGGATGAAATATATTTTTATCAGAGCTGGAAATTAAATGCAAATAACCACCGATCTTTATTTGTTCGTCAAAGTATTAAATGATGACAAACTGTGTCTGTGTTTTATGTTGGTGCGTAGAGTCCTGGTCAGTACTACTTCAAGCCCATGATGAAGGAGTTTCGCTTTGAACCTGCATCACAGATGATCGAAATACAAGAAGGACAAACTCTTAAAATCAAGATTACAGGCTATCGGACTGCCTACAGGTTTGTGTGGGGGATAAAAATAATCTATTTCAGAAGAAGCACCTTTGGACATTCGCCTTTAGAATAGGCAAGTTGTTGTTGGAAGCAATTGCTGTGCATGTTAAAACCTGTGTGGATGTTTTGTATAATAGGAATCAGGAACAACTGGAACACTTCTTAAACACAATTTGCCACATTGCTACAAATCTTCCTGCAGAATACAATTAAAGACAAAACTGAAATGAAGTGGTTGGAACGGAATTTTATTGTGAAGCAGTCACGAGTAAAAGTGAATTCAATTTTCTGATTATCGTGAGGTTATTCATGAAGGCCCTGCCTTCTCAACCCCTCCCCTCGCCTGAAGTGTGGCGACCCTCGGGTTAAATCACCACCAGTCAGCTCTCCCCCCTCAAAGTTAAAACCTTAATGTGCTTCATAAAAATGATAACTTGTTTCCTCTGGCTGAACTGGAGTGGAACATTTTTTAAATAACTCTTGACTTTAAGTGCATATCTATGAGGCACATTCTGTTGTGTATGAGTAGAGATGAACCCCTAGTGCTCAGATTTCCCCAATAATTTCAGATGTTTTTCCTTTTAGAGGAAGCAGCCGCACACTGAAGCACCACGGACCAATAGGTTCATGGCCAGCTGCTCCACACAGTTTACAGTGAGCTCTGCTGAGCTGACTGCAAGTCCATATTGAACAGTGGGAAGGAGAGAGACAATCACTCTGAAGCTGTTGTCATGAACCTCTGAGCAGTTATCTCCAGAGGAAGCGCGCAGGGGAAAAGGCTTTCAGTTGGAGAAAGGTTTGCAACACAGTAAGACAGGGGAAAATAATACAGAAATACGCATTTTCTTAGAAAGCTGACCTATTTAGCTACAGAATAAATAAATTGGTCCCTTGCACATCCCCAGTTTTAATCACTTTGCCATTGGCAGCTAAGCTTCAGCTGCCCAGGCATTAAGCTCTGGAATTCTCTTGCTCAACCTCTTTGTCTCTGCTGTTCTAACATGCTCCTTAAAACCTACCTCTCTGCTTAAGATCTTGCTCGTCTGCCCTCCAATCTCTTTATGTGGATCGGTGTCAAATGTTGTTTGCTAATGCTCCCATGCAGTGCTTTGGGACATCTTACAGCATTACAGGCTCCATGTCGAAAGAGTTAAAACCCCCAGAACTCCCTTCCTAACAGCACTGTGGGTGTACCTGCACCATGTGGACTGCAGTGGTTCACGAAGGTGGCTCATCCATCACCTTCTCTGGGGCAATTGGGGATAATGCTGGCCTTACCAGTGACCCTTGCATTCCAAGAGTAAGAAACATATAAATTGTTGTTTTAGATTGAGTTACACTGCCCCCCCACCCCCACATTTCCATGTTATAATGTATATAGTGATTATGCTGATCACTGTTTTTGCAATTTGAAAGTCTGTTCTGTGATAAAACATCTGTCATAAATGGGAAGTACACCCAATAGTGAATCTTCAAAGTGACTTAATTTACCAAAATAAGCAGTTTTACCTGAATTCTGCAGTGAGATGTCCAAATGCTATGTTGATTTCCACCCTGTACAGTTTTGTTCCAGATTACATGAAAAAGCTCTGTATTTGATTATTAAGTGTTCTGTAAAGGATTTAAAACAAATTGCGGGCAAGATGATTTGGGAAGGTTGTTTTATTGAGATGTTCCGAAGTCTTCTGAAAATGGAGTTTAATTTCTAATGTCTGGTGGTTTAAAATATTACCATAAAAGTAAAAATAAAACATCCATTTTGTTTCAAGCTGTTATGGACAGGTATCCTCACTAAATGGGGAGCCAGAGCAAGGGGTTTCTGTGGAAGCTGTCGGGCAGGAAGATTGTAGCATTTATGGAGAGGATACAGTGACCGATGAAGATGGAAAGTTCCGTCTCCGTGGCTTGCTGGTAAGGGTTGTCAAGTTCATTCTCATGGATCTATTTAGTTATGAAACTGTTTATTGAAGAGCATTTTCTCAGACACTTTTAATATGTATTTCCTCATTTGGGAATGTATGAAAGCCGTAACAAAATCTTGGTATGGCCAAGGATAACATACAATCATGGCAATCGCTGTAACTTGTTTTTGGTAGGGGAACCCTGCAGAATGTGGCATTATCACATGGACCCTTTGAAAATTGACACATTGTGGAAGACTCCGTTGTTAGGGGTTTGGGCTCCTTCCCAGCATTTTGCAGTTTCAGCAAGAACTAAAAACAGAAAATTTCGGAAAGACAAAGCAGGTCGGGCAGTGTCCACGGAGAAAGAGAAAACGGATAATGCTTCATATCTCACAGTGGCAGCATGCTAGCACAGTGGTTAGCACAGTTGCTTCACAGCTCCAGGGTCCCAGGTTTGATTCCCGGCTTGGGTCACAGCCTGTGTGGAGTCTGCACGTTCTCCCCGTGTCTGTGTGGGTTTCCTCCGGGTGCTCCGGTTTCCTCCCACAAGTGTGCAGGATTGGTGGATTGGCCTTGTGTCCAAGAAGGTTGTGTTGCGGGGATAGGGTGGAGGTGTGGGCTGCTCTGCCCAAGGGCCGGTGCAGACTCGATGGGCTGAATAGCCTCCTTCTGCACTGTAAATTCTATGATTCTATAATTCCAAATTCTATGACCCTTTGTCAGAACCAAAAGATATGTGACGTATAATGGAAAAATAGATTGGGGGGGGAAACTGACCACATTTATCAGAAAATCATTTTTGCACCCTCTCCCCGTCCTTTATTCCTTGTATTAAGCTGTTCATCGCTCATATCTTCCAATTCTGACAGATCGTCTTGAGATTTGAGCATTTAAAAGTTTATTTCCTCCACATATGTTGCCTAACCTGTGTGTTTCCAACATTTCCTGATTTTAGCTCTCATTTCACATTTTTCTGCAGTATTTTGTCAGTAGTTTCCGTAAACAAACCTGTGATTGGTATGATCCAAAACCTGCAATCGTACGGTGTGGCCAGGATTAGTATGCTGAAGGATTAATGATGACCTTTTTAGCCAAGTTACTTTGTACCACTGTTCCACACCTGCTGATTCCAAAAGAAGCTGTTTTAGACTAGCTGCAAAACTAAAACTAGTGAGGTTCACGTTGGCATGACTACATAGAAGCAAGAGGGAACCAGCAGATTCGTAATAAAATCAAACGTTCAACTTATACATAACTTTAAACTATCTTCAAAATAAGAAAATTTTCAATAGAGTCCTTTTTCAGGATCATTTAACTCTGCCTTATGAGGTTGTGCCTCCCTGCTGGGACAAGTTGCAAAACAGCTGGTTGGCATGGCAAATCTGGAATGAAAGTTGAGTAGAAACACAGGACGAGTTAGCATTCGTTATCCCATGTCTAAAATAAATCATTTGTAATGTTGCTGGTTGAAGCTGACAGAGCACAAACCTGTTTAGGGCGGTGCGGTGGCACAGTGGTTAGCACTGCTGCCTCACAGCGCCAAGGACCCAGGTTCGGTTCCGACCTCTGGTTACTGCCTGTGTGGAGTTTGCACGTTCTCCCTGCGTTTCCTCCGGGTGCTCAGGTTTCCTCCCACAGTCCACAGATGTGCAGGTCAGGTGGATTGGCAAATCTAAATTACCCATTAGTTTAGAAAAGTTAGGTGGGGATACGGGGACAGGTCAGGGGCATGGGCCTAAGTAGGGTGCTCTTTCAGAGGGTCGGTGCAGATCCGATGGGCCGAATGGCCTCCTGCTCTGTAAGGATTCTATGGTTTAGGGAGATAGCCATCATGATTTGCCTGACTTCAGAAACTGTTGGATTTTGGTTCATTGGGAAACGGCCATCAGAGGCTCAGATTGTTATATATTTTTGGGTGTATGCACTAAAACTATATTTGAAACACATAATTAGAGCTAAAACTCCTTGTTGTTTTGCAGAGAATTAAACTCATCTTTTGGCAGCATTGTGATGAATTACATTTAATAAAAATAAACTCCCATCCATTTTTGAATGCTGTTTTGTTTTGCCTTCTACGTGGTGTTGAACTTGCCAGGTCTCTGCTCACTGCTTCAATGCATCACGTGCTCGAGTTCAGAAGCTCATCATGTGGAACCTTTTAGGAAAGTAACTATGTGGCAAGGTGCCTTGGAGTCCATAGAAAGCATCCTATCTGGCTGCATCACAGCCTGGTATGGCAACTTCTCGCCCAAGACCGCAGAAACTTCAGAGTCATGAACACAGCCCAGTCCATCACACGAACCTGCATCCCATCCATTGACCCTGTCTGCACCTCCCGCTGCCTGGGGAAAGCGGGCAGCATAATCAAAGACCCCTCCCACCCGGCTTATTCACCCTTCCAAATTTTTCCATCAGGCAGGAGATACAGAAGTCTGAGAACACGCACGAACAGACTCAAAAATAGCTTCTTCCCCACTGTCACCAGACTCCTAAACAACCCTCTTATGGACTGACCTGATTAATACTACACTCCTGTATGCTTCACCCGATGTCTGTGTCTATGTATTTACATTGTGTACCTTGTGTTGCCCTATTGCGTATTTTCTTCCCATGTACTAAATTATCTGTTTGAGCTGCACGCAGAAAAATACCTTTCACTGTACCTCGGCACACGTGACCATAATCAAATCCAATCCAATAATGTAATGCTCTTGAACGTTTAGCATTTAACCATTTTGTGAATTGGCTATTCAATAGGTAACTGACATAAAAATGGGAGTTCCTCAATACATGTATTTCTAATGCTTGGTTTCAAAACAGGTTTAACCGAGAAATGATTGATTATTTCTGTCTTTTCCGTGTAGCCTAGTTGTGTGTACCATATTCAACTGAAAGCAGATGGCAATGACCATATAGAAAGAGCTCTACCACAGTTTCGTGCCGTACAGGTTAGTAGAGTATGGAATTTCTTGTATTTATCTTTAAGGTTTCAGCCGCATTTTTGAAATTCCTCCTGTTCTCTTGTTGACCATGGCTGCAGTCAAAATGATGATTTGAACCCAGAGAACTGGGCCGAGATCCACGTTGCCGGATCTTTGCCTCGTGACCTTCCAGCTGGATGCAGTTGCTGCCAGCCAAAATGGGTTAAAGATTTATGATCTATTTAAAAGAGACCTAAAGTGATTTCTCATTTTAAAAAATTGATTTTACGCTGGGATGGGATTGTTTTCCTCCATCTGGACTGGGGCTAAGGGGAGCTCCATGTAAGATGGAGCCCTTAAAATTGCAAAGCCTTCATAGCCATTTTCTCCTAAAGTTTTTGACCCTTGGGGGGATATTCGTTAAAGAATGTTGAAACTAATCTATCCATTGCAATATGTAATATTCGTGTGCATACTAAATGTTAATATCCCCAATAAGCTGGCGAATCGAACACACGAGAGAACATTTAAAGGGAATTCTTATCAACAGACATTGACTAATACAGACACAGACATAAGCTAGTATGGCAGGGGAGTGGGTACCAGAGCAATAGGTCAGAAGGTGAAAGCATTGAGGGAGAACTCGGGAATAGGGCCAGTATGGCTCTGAGGCAGAGCAGACAGGGAGATGTTGCTGAAAACAGCGGGTCTGGTGGCCTGAAGTGCATATGTTTTAATGCAAGAAGTATTACGGGTAAGGCAGATGAACTTAGAGCTTGGATTAGTACTTAGAACTATGATGTTGTTGCCATTACAGAGACCTGGTTGAGGGAAGGACAGGATTGGCAGCTAAGCGTTCCAGGATTTAGATGTTTCAGGCGGGATAGAGGGGGATGTAAAAGGGGTGGCGGAGTTGCGCTACTGGTTAGGGAGAATATCACAGGTGTACTGCGGGAGGACACCTCCGAGGGCAGCGAGGCTATATGGGTAGAGATCAGGAATAAGAAGGGCGCAGTCACAATGTTGGGGGTTTACTACAGGCCAATTAAATTACTGGAAAATTCCAGGAAATTACTGGAGAGAGTTTGTCGAGACAGGATCTACTCTCATTTGGAAGCAAATGGACGTATTAGCGAGAGGCAGCATGGTTTTGTGAAGGGGAGGTCATGTCTCACTAACTTGATAGGGTTTTTCGAGGAGGTCACAAAGATGATTGATGCAGGTAAGGCAGTGGATGTTGTCTATATGGACTTCAGTAAGGCCTTTGACAAGGTTCCTCATGGCAGACTGGTACAAAAGGTGAAGTCACACTGGATCAGGGGTGAGCTGGCAAGGTGGATACAGAACTGGCTAGGTCATAGAAGGCAGAGAGTAGCAATGGAAGGGCGCTTTTCTGATTGGAGGGCTGTGACTAGTGTTCTCCAGGGATCAGTGCTGCGACCGTTGCTGTTCATAGTATATATAAATGATTTGGAGGAAAATGTAACTGGTCTGATTAGTAAGTTAGCAGACGACACAAAGGTTGGTGGAATTGCGGATAGCGATGAGGACTGTCACAGGATACAGCAGGATTTAGATCGTCTGGAGACTTGGGCGGAGAGATGGCAGAAGGAGTCTAATCCGGACAAATGTGAGGTAATGCATTTTGGAAGGTCTAATGCAGGTAGGGAATATACAGTGAATGGTAGAACCCTCAAGAGTACTGAAAGTCAGAGAGATCTGGGTGTACAGGTCTACAGGTCACTGAAAGGGGCAACACAGATGGAGAAGGTAGTCAAGAAGGCATATGGCATGCTTGCCTTCATTGGCCGGGGCATTGAGTATAAAAATTTGTAAGTTATGTTGCAGCTGCATAGAACCTTAGTTAGGCCACACTTGGAGTATAGTGTTCAATTCTGGTCGGCACACTACCAGAAGGATGTGGAGGCTTTAGAGAGGGTGCAGAAGAGATTTACCAGGATGTTGCCTGGTATGGAGGGCATTAGATATGAGGAGATGTTGAATAAACTCGGCTTGTTCTCACTGGAATGACGGAGGTTGAGGGGCGACCTGATAGAGGTCTATAAAATTATGAGGGGCATAGACAGGGTGGATAGTCAGAGGCCTTTCCCCAGGGTAGAGGGGTCAATTACTAGGGGGCATAGATTTAAGGTGCGAGGGGCAAGGTTTAGAGTAGATGTACGAGGCATGTTTTTTACACAGAGGGTAGTGGGTGCCTTGAACTCGCTGCCGGAGGAGGTGGTGGAAGCAGGAACGATAGTGACGTTTAAGGGGCATCTTGACAAATACATGAATAGGATGGGAATAGAGGGATACGGACCCCGGAAGTGTAGAAGATTTTAGTTTAGACAGGCAGCATGGTCGGCGCAGGCTTGGAGGGCTGAAGGGCCTGTTCCTGTGCTGTACCTTTCTTTGTTCTTTGACTGGAGCTTCGGGAGGTATCTGTCTACAAGCTGCAACATCCTGAGCTGCTCAGAAAGGCGTGTTTAAATTATATGGGGATTTGGTTTCAAAGTTCAGTGTTTCGCCGTTGCTGTGATACAGGATTAAAAAGCGGGTCCCAGGAATTTCCAGGCCCCTGAACCCGATACAAAACCTGACATTGTAGCACCAAATATTATCCAAAGGCCCTGATACAGCTACCTGACACTGACCGAGGGGAGCTGCCTTTGCCATCACACTCGGGAACCACTGAAGGCATTGTGCCGTCGGTCACAAGGATACCATCAGCCTACAGTGTCACCGCTGCCAGTGTTCCCACTTTGATTCCCTGAGGGGGCAAGCTGCTTTATCACCCTATATACTGCCCAAATATCATGACTAATGAATAGCCAGCACTTTTATTTCCCACTAAATAGCAGCATTAATCACCAAAATATTGATGCATCTCTAAAAGAAAAGAGGTTGCTGATGACAACCATTTGGCAACAGGTTCCTGCTTCTCGAGCAGCCTCACTGGCCCTTCTTCAACTGTGCTGTGACTCACTTGTTAATTCACAAGCACACTGACTTTGTGTTGCTTGCGAACTGTGTTGAGGGGGATGCAAAGAGGTGTGAAGGTGCTTCTTGTTGTGGGCTGCTGCCCTATTGCTCATCTGGACTCACACTGACGGAAAGGATTTGGCTTCAAGGCGCAATCGACCAAAGCTTGCATTAATTGTTTTCGGGTGGCCCTGGTGCTGGCCTGATATGATCACAGGTGCTGCAGCAGTTTAACCAGTGGTTCTATCAGGGCCGCTGGAGGCTTCTGAGGGAACTGTCCAATGAGTTTCTTCTTGAAACTCCTGTTCGTGTGGAGCCAAGAGTGCTTCTCTGACCTCCACATTAATACTGTGGGCTGGTACGCACTCCTCCCCTTTCCTAGCCATTTCTCCCTGCTTTCCCTGGACTTAACTCAGCTCAGCTGACCAGAATTCGCAGAGTCCAACCTGCTGGATGTAAAATTTGGGTTTATTAATCTGTTCAACTGAAGATTTTTGTATTCATTAAAATCCTTCTAAAACCCCGGGGAATTTCAATCTTTGCCTTTTAAGAATGTACCATTTTGCCGGTTTGATTACCACCATTAATAAAAATATTCCACAGGAAGCTGGTCCCTGAGCAGACATTACCACTGCATACTTTTGTGTCTAAAGCTTTTTTGTTCGTGCTTCTGCAGTAGAAGAAAATGATCACAGCATGAACCTAGTTCATCTGATTCCTTTGAATTTTGTTTGTACAGGTCGACAGCAGCGATATCGATGGCGTGAATATTCTAGCATTCCGACAAATTAATCAATTTGATTTAAGTGGAAATGTTATCACTTCACCTGAGCACCTTTCTACTTTGCGGGTAAGTTGATTGGCGTATTTGCAAAAGTGCTTATTTTTTCTTCTCCCACCCCCCGATTCAGAATAGTTACAGCACAGAGGGAGGCCATTTGGCCCAGCGAGTCTGTGCTGGCATTCTGAAGGAACAATTCACTGAGCGCCACTCCCCCACCTGCTCATCATTGTCCTGGAAGGGCTTCCTTTTCAGATAATCAACAAATCAAGCAGTAGTTAAACAACCTGATCTCAGCCTTTTGTCAAAGATGTTCTTTAATATCTGTCCAAAAAGGGTGAAGTAATAATCACTGCTTTCCAGTGTTCTCTCACCACCTTCCCTGTGATAGAATCCCTGCAATGCAGAAAGAGGCCATTCGGCCCATCGGCTCTGCACCGACCCTCCAAAAGAGCACCCTACTTCGGCCATATCCCCCGTCCTGTCCACCCAACCCCACCTAGCCGGCACATCTTTGAAAACTCGAGGCAATTTTAGCATGGCCAATCCACCTACTTTGAATATCTTTGAATTGTGGGAGGAAGCCAGAGAACCCGGAAGAAACCCACCCAGACATTTAAAAAAGTATATATTTTATTCCAAACATTATCAAATTCTTACATACGAAGGCTTAACTACATCATACAAACAGTTTGTCATTTTTATTTTCACAAAGTAGCAGCAGCAGCAACCCTAAATCCTCTATTCTCCTTCAGCTTGACTACCCTCCCTCCTTAACTCCCTCCCGCCCATCCCCTAACCACGGTCTGCGGAGTCCCGACACCCCAAAGATCGCCACCAGCAGACACGGCTCTAGTTAGACCCCCAACGATCTCAGACATGATCTCAGAAAATGAGACCCAGAACCCAACTAGCTTGGGGCAGGTGAGTGATTCGCCCCCCCACCTTGAACAACGCTCACACCTGACCTCCTCCACAGGGAAGAACCCACTCATGCGCGTCTTAGTTAAGAGCACTCTTATGTACTACTTTAAACTAAATCAGGCTCAACCTAGCGCAGTCGGAGGTAAAGTTCACCCTATGCGGGATCTCACTCCACACCCCTTCATCTGGCCTGGCCCAGCTCCAATTCCCACTTCCCCTTCACCTCTTCCAGCGATGGTTTCCCCTTCTCCAGCTGTATATCGGAGGTTTTCCCTTGCCACCATGCAAGCATGGGGAGAATGTGCAAACTAACCATATGTCTCATGACCCGTGATTCACCACAGTGGATGACAAAGGATGGAGACTGAATATGGAATCAAACTCCTGTGGTGTTCTATGTACGTTTATCCTCCTAGATGCTGCACTGTTGTAAAATTACTACCATTTTATGCGATATGGTTTGGTGAACAATAGCACCATTAAATCTATTGTAGGATATTGTAAACATGTGTAAATATCTGTAATCTAAGCTTGGTTCTTTAAAAAGACTAAACTGTATTTGTTTAATATGTTCAGGTGGTGCTGTATAAAAGTGAAAACCTGGATAACCCCATTCAAACGGTGTCGCTAGGGCAGTCCCTTTTTTTCCATTTCCCACCTTTGCTAAGGGATGGAGAGGTATGTTTGGATTCTGTACAACTGGACTAAACTCAATAGTGGAAATGAGTGCACGTGCTGAAATAGCTTTTGTTGGTCTCTCAAACGTTTTGTTTCCCTTACTATGTAGGAATGAACTTCTTGTCTGTCTTGTTACAGAATTATGTAGTTGTGTTGGAATCTACATTGCCCAAATCTCTGCACGAGTACATCTTGCCCCAAATATCCTTCAGTGCGACCGGCTACCATAAACACATTACCCTTATGTTCACCCCTTCGGTAAGTGAATGAGTGAGAATAATTTTCATGTTGTTACTCAGAACATTTGAACAAATTGGTTTCCGTTACAATTGACGGCCGGACACTGTTGAAATGCTCTTGACTTTGGCAGATTCAGTGAAATGTTTAGGATGATGTTTGTTTCGCACAGGGCTAAATAGCTGGCTTTGAAAGCAGACCAAGGCAGGCCAGCAGCACGGTTCAATTCCTGTGCCAGCCTCCCCGAACAGGTGCCGGAATATGGCGACTAGGGGATTTTCACAGTAACTTCATTTGAAGCCTACTTGTGACAATAAGCCATTTTCATTTCATTTTCATTTCACTTGGCAGCGTTGTACTTTCGCAAGGATAGAATTAATTGGTTCTTGAGTGATTCCTTCTGACGGGCGTTTCTCCACTCTTTTTAAATTTGTCTATCTTGGAGACCGTTAAGGCTGAATTGGCTTATTTTAATTGAACCTGTTGTTACCTAATTAACTTTAAAATACTGCATTGAATTTAACCAAACTTAGTAAAAGGTGATTTTTAAGCAGAATCTGTTTTCTTTCTCAATTGGGTATTCTGCAAATGATTCAGATGCCCGAATTGACTAGACACACATTCGTCTCACTGCAGTAGTTTTAAGATGGCTTTATACTGCTTGATAGGAAGAGTGGAAGGAATTGGGTGTAGGCTGGTGTTGCTGAAGCAATGGTTTCCCATGGCATCTCGGAATCTGCAACAAATACCAGCTTTGCCAGCGACACACATTCACCTAACCTACCAATCCTTGGACACCAAAGGGCAATTTATCATGGCCAATCCACCTAACCTGCACATCTTTGGACTGTGGGAGGAAACGGGAGCACCCGGAGGAAACCCACGCAGACACGGGGAGGATGTGCAGACTCCGCACAGACAGTGACCCAAGATCGGAATTGAACCTGGGCCCCTGATGCTGTGAGGCAGCAATAACCACTGTGCCAGCGTGCTGCCCCATATCTTGATCAACTTTTAAATTGGGGCAGCGCGATGGCGCAGTGATTGGCTCTGCAGTCTTGCGGCGCCGAGGTCTCGGGTTCGATCCCGGGCTCTGGGTCACAGTCCGTGTGGGGTTTGCTCATTCTCCTCGTGTTTAACGTGGGTTTCGCCCCCACAACCCAAAGATGTGCAGGGTAGGTGGATTGGCCACGCTAAATTGCCCCTTATTTAGAAAAAGTGAATTGGGTACTCTAAATTTAAAAAAAACTTTTAAATTAATATCAACAAGCTTGATTTTACTTATGTTGCAGTTCAAAAGGGCCGTGAACTTGCATCTTTAGCTTCTTTATGTTTTTATAACCATCAGGCAATTTCAATCTGTGTAGACTATTGCCAATGTGTCCATATGTTACATTTTGGGGTGAAAAACCAATGAGGTTTGCAGCTATGATTTTGTTGTTAAACGCTGTTTATTTTTAAGGACTGATTTGGTTTGGAAGCAATAAGAATGTTTCTGGAGACATTTTCCATCTTTGCAATAGTGACCTGACTAAATAATTGTGTAATTGAGGGGAAAGTGCTGAATGTCTGAGTCAGTTGCTGAAATTCTATGAAGGCATTGTGCTTTAATGTGAGTTTATGACAGTCGAAGCAAATGGGTTTCGGTACATATTACACAAATGGATTTTAGATTTATAATGACTTTTGTATATCTCTGCTTTCATTATTCCACTTGTAAAGATCTCAGAGCAATTTTTAAGGCTGCTGCTTTCGACATGCCTGTGGGGGGAGGGGGAGGGAGGATAATGCGAGAGTCACTTTGTTTTAAAGTTGGTAGCTCCTTCATAGATCATAGAATTTACAGTGCAGAAGGAGGCCATTCGGCCCATCGAGTCTGCACCGGCTCTTGGAAAGAGCACCCTACCCAAGGTCAACACCTCCACCCTATCCCCATAACCCAGTAACCCCACCCAACACTAAGGGCAATTTTGGACACTAAGGGCAATTTATCATGGCCAATCCACCTAACCTGCACATCTTTGGACTGTGGGAGGAAACCGGAGCACCCGGAGGAAACCCACGCAGACACGGGGAGAATGTGCAGATTCCGCATAGACAGTGACCCAAGCCGGAATCGAACCTGGGACCCTGGAGCTGTGAAGCAATTGTGCTATCCACAATGCTACAGTGCTGCCCTCCTCTTTTATGGTAGGCACCTAAATCTTACACAAGCACACTAACAAAAAATGTATTTGAGGGTCAAAAATATAAAACCGCCTATATTTAGTCTTAATTGAAATCGATTATGTTGTCATCCCTTCACATAGAGTTACTGTCATCGATACAGTAAATTATGGTTTGGGAAAACTGATTCTATAGCATACAGTCTCACTGTCCAATATCATCATCTTCTTTCAGAGAAAGCTACCTGAACAGGACGTAGCTCAGGGATCGTACATTGCCCTGCCCCTCACTCTGCTCCTGCTTCTGGCTGGCTACAATCATGATAAGGTAAGCTTCTGTTTCAGCATTTAAGATTATAAATGGGTTCCATGCATCTGAAAACAGCACACGGATGTTTTGTTACATACTTTCGGGCGGAAAGTAGCATTGTTTATTTTAAAATGCCTGCTGCTGAAAATGAAATTGATCTGTACATAAGATTAAAGTCCTTTAACCTGGTGTAAGACTTCTTACTGTGCTCACCCCAGTCCAATGCCGGCATCTCCACATCATGTACATAAGATGTGTATCATTCACGGCAAATGGAGCAAATATTCAATTTACCAATGTCAAAAGAATCAAATTGAATGACTTGTCCAAATTAGTGCAGGATATTTGGGCACAAATACATTTCACTGTAGGCTGAGAAATATAAAATCTGTTTGGAGTAATTCTGTATGTGGCTGCTGGAACTTATGGATTCTGAATTCTCCCTCGGTGTACCTGAACAGGCGCCGGAATGTGGCGACTAGGGGCTTTTCACAGTCACTTCATTACAGTGTTAATGTCAGCCTACTTGTGACAATAAAGATTATTATTATAGACTGTGCTTCTCGAGGGCAGTTAGGATGGGCAACGAATGCTGGCCTAATCACCGAAGCATACACCCCTTGAATGAATAAAGAAGCACAGGATGGGTCATAGAATCCTCTCTGCTTCTTCCACCGGAGTTTCGCTCTACGAGGAAGGGGAATATTGCCCCAAATTGTTACTTTAAAAACAAAATTAAGAGTGCCCAGTTCATTTTTCCAATGAAGGGGCAATTTAGCATGGCCAATCCACCTACCCTGCTCATCTTTTTGGGTTGTGGGGGCGAAACCCACACAGACACGGGGAGAATGTGCAAACTCCACACGGACAGTGACCCGGAGCCGAGATCGAACACGGGTCCTCGGTGCCGTGAGGCCTCAGTGCTAACCACTGCCCCACCGTGCTGCCCTAATTGTTACGTTTCTTAATTCAATAATTTACTTGCACTATTTCAAAGAGATTATGTGGGGATTCATTGTAGAAAGAGGGTAAAATGAGAACTACTAGCGCAAGGAGGGGTGGGATGCTGACCTACTTTCCACGGGGATATTACATTGTGGGTGTCCTGTTTCCTGCCTGCGTACTCACTCTCAAATTAATAACATATTCAAATTCCTTTCTTCTTGTAGGGGCAGTAGGGTAGCATGGTGGTTAGCATAAATGCTTCACAGCTCCAGGGTCCCAGGTTCGATTCCCGGCTGGGTCACTGTCTGTGTGGAGTCTGCACGTCCTCCCCCTGTGTGCGTGGGTTTCCTCCGGGTGCTCCGGTTTCCTCCCACAGTCCAAAGATGTGCAGGTTAGGTGGATTGGTCATGCTAAATTGCCCGTAGTGTCCTAATAAAAGTAAGGTTAAAGGGGGGGTTGTTGGGTTACGGGTATAGGGTGGAAACGTGGGCTTGAGTAGGGTGATCATGGCTCGGCACAACATTGAGGGCCGAAGGGCCTGTTCTGTGCTGTACTGTTCTATGAAATTCATTTTTTTTACTTTGATTTTATTGTTCTTGAGAAAATGTCTGTTTCTTTGGACTATTCCAGATTTATGCTTTTTTTAGAGACTGAAGAATTCAGTAATTGAATTCAATGGAAGTTCTGGAAATATAATAGAACCTCCAGTGTACCCTACCTGGGAGAAATATACATGTCGTCAATAAAATAAGCTTATGGGGTTTTCCCTTGTTGAATTCCCTGGACGGAGTAGCATTGAGGATATTTTAATAAAATATTTTGTTTTTAATGGGGAGCATTAAAAGTGCAGTGGCAGCATTAATGATCTTCGTAGGAGTTGTGAAGAACTGTTGCTTCCTCTCAATATCTGACCACGGGTACAGGGTAAAAACCCTGTACTCAGAATTCAGTGTGAATGCGCTGGCCTCAGATAATGCTGTCAGCAGGAAGATCTGGGAACTGTTAACTCTTATTAAATCCCAGTTGCTTACTTTGGCCAAGTAGTGACAGACACTTAAAAATAGTTCTTCCATGTTTTGTGTACTAGGAATGAGAATGCATTTTCATTGCTTCAGCATTGTACAGTGATGCTGCCATAATGTTTGAATATGGCAGCTTTGTAGAGGGAAAGCCAAGGACTTTGGTGTAGCTGCTCTTGCACACAGTGGATACATTTCATTTGTGCCACATTTGATCTTGAAAGCCATTTTGGCAGTCCAATTTAGCATGGCATTAATGTTTCTGGCAAACCGTGGGGCTGTTATCTGATATGTCGTGCAATATTAAATTTATACAATACGTCATGATGTTGTATATGTTGTACCCCCCCCCCCCCCCCCCCCCCCCCCCCGGTGCACGCGCGTCACAATTAGTTGGACCTCACAAAAATAAATAATATTTTCATTACTCACTATTTTTGGATCACTGACACCTCTTTCTATCTGCTTACTCTTTTTGGTTTGGTTACTTGTAAAGATTTGTTAAATACATCACAATTTTGTTGTAATGAGCGGCCAATGTAGATCTTCCATGTATATTACTCAAACCTAACTTATCATTAAATCTTCCTGTGAAGAATTAACAACATGTAAGTTAACTCATGAATATATTTAAAGGCCTTCCTCTTTATTTAGTTCTCATTAAAATATGATTTCAGTTAAAATTTCATCGTTGAGGCTTAATTCCTATTTAGGTGCTCGGTTTAGAATATTTTGAGGAATCGATGTGACTTTTCCTATTTTCCCCCCTCCAGCTCATCCCATTGCTGATGCAGTTGGTGAATCGCTTACAGGGTGTACGGGTGCTAAGCCAAGGTGGTTTAGATGGTGTCAGTCAGGAGGAGGCAAAGAGGCAAGCCAAAAGACTGAAGACACGGCGCACATAATAAACCAGTGATGAGCTTTCAAGTCAATTCCACGCAGTGGGGGTGTCGTTATTTAAAATCTGGTTTGTTCAGTTGAAGCACCTCCATTATTGTTAAAATCCTTCTTCATTACGTATAATGAACTTGGCTTTAACCTCCACTGACTTGAATTAAGATGTACTTTGATTGTATTTATATTAAAATTCGGGGTTACATTTGTTTATTTTAATCAGTGATCTGATTTGCTTTAAAGATTTAACAGATATTAGTGGGGCAGAATTTTGATTATAAGAGATAAATTAATTTATTTTCAACTGTTCCTCGAACTTGCAAGGCCATGGAATCAATGATGCTTGTTTTATAATGTACTGTATATGTGAACTGAGCCATTTTGATATGTGGTCAAATGTGAGTGTCCAACAAAACAGTTGTGGTGCACTATTGAACGCACAGCAAAACAAAGATATCAAACCCCACATTAAAAAATATTTTCACAACTTTATTTCCATGGTTGAATGCTGACATTCTGGGTCAATTCTCCTCACCGTCCCATGGACACTTGGCATCATTTAAACTTTAACGGATATCTCACACCGAAGTCAACAGGTCTTATTAAATTTTAGCTTCTCTGGGAAATTGTAGATTAATGTCCAATGATCTTCATTATGATAAATCTGTTTAATTCTAATTATACAACCTTATGGAAAGTAATTTTAAAAAATCAATATTTTGAAATGGGAAATTATAGGTCCCTAGCTGAACATCGTTTGGTGCATTTTGTCTTGAAATTCTCTGAATAGTGAATCTCTGGCAAAATACTTTCTAAAAAATGGGTAGTGGTACTCCGATTTTAACATTCAATAGGCTATCAAAAGACTAGCAGGAAATGGTGGAATTGAACCCTCAGCCTCAATACAGCACCTCAGCCAATCCACCTGCCTGATTGAACGCAGCCCTAACAATGCTCGAGATGCTCAAAGCCATCCAGGACTAAGCAGTCCACTTAGCACTTCAGCCACCACCTTAAACATTCAGCAGCGACCCCTGTCCCAAGGCCCTAGGCTAAAGCATGGCTTCCAGAATGAATAGTCTGACTGAGGCTTCAGTGTACAGCAACCTGCCAAATTTTAATTCACCACTTTTGGTGAATTAGATTGAGAGAGCTTGAACGCAGGGCTCCAAGAAACTTGGTAATGCCCATTGATTCTGGGATCTGAAACAAAAACAGAAAATACTCGACAATCTCAACAGGCCCGACAGCATCTGTAGAGAGAGAAGTGAGCTAACGTTTGGAGTCTGGATGACTCTGTCAAAGATTATGGAAATATTTGAGGAAAGTCAAATCTGTGCAAGCAAACTGTCCTGTTGAAATGATTTGTCAGATGGCAGGTGAGATGTTTGTATTTATTGCCTCAGTGCTAGGCAGTACTATACACAGCCTTGTCCACAGAGGCAGTCAGACGTCATTACCAAATTTCCTCTTGTGAGGGAAAGCTTGTTAACACCTGGTTAGAAGGTACAATGCACTGGCACAAAACACAACTGCGCCATGTACTGTAATGGTTGATAAAATCGCCAGTTTTCTATTTGCCAATCTTGGATGTCTTGGACTCGACTGTTAAAGGTTCTGCTACAAGGAGAAGTCAAAAGAACCTTGCAGTACGCTAGGCAGCATGAAACGTGCAGCTTGTGTGATCAAATATCCTGTCGATAATGCCTTGCTGTTTGGAGAATCTAGCCAAATGGCCATTTACCATTGGGAAATTTGTAAAATGGCATGTCTGGCAAACAATGCATCTGCCACTATGCAACAGAGGTAGCCAGAAATAGGGCCAAATGTGGTTAAGTGAGTCTATCATGCAGCGTCCATTTTATACTGGCATCAAGCACTGTGGAAATATTATTAGACCATCAAGTCATTCACTTGTTTTGGCACCTTAATGATCCTGTGTAAGTTTGGTACATAGGCAGTCAGTTCCACAGGCACTTTATTATTCGACTATGAGGTGCACATGATGACCATACAGTAATCCTCAGCTTTACGTACCTGTTATACACCACAGTTACTTGCACCCCAGTTTTTATTTTTGTAGGTACGCAGCATCACAAGGTAGACTCCCATTTACAAATTATACTCACTGTGGCTCAACTGTCCAGATGCATTGTGTAGTTTGCAAACTCTCATTCTGGATGAATGTACCAATAGGTACAGATTGGAAAATATTGGAAGTTTTAGAAAGATTTTACTTTAAAATGAATTGATTTCCATATAAAGGTGTAATCTAGGTCATCTCAGTATTTTCCCAGATTTGTAAATCCGACATTTTCAAGGCATTTGTCAACTGTACTAAATTCAGTGGTAAAGGATTGATAAATTGAGTTAACTTGTACTCTAATTTAACAATTGGTTAGACTGCCGAAACAGGCTGAATTTGGAGTGGATTGTTGTTTTTCATCTGCCCGATTTTTATCCTTTATCTAAGTTAATACAGTGCTAAATATATCACTAAAACAGGGACGGATTTAGGTTAACATTAACCCGCAGAGTCAAATCACTATTTTTAAATATAAGCAAATCAGAACAGCAACAGGGTCCCAGGTTCGATTTCCGCTTGGGTCACTCTGTGCGGAGTCTGTACGTTCTCCCCGTGTCTGCGTGGGTTCCCTCCGGGTGCTCCCGTTTCCTCCTACAGGTCCCAAAATACACGCTTGTTAGGTCAATTGGACATTCTGAATTCTCCCTCGGTGTACCCGAACAGGCACCGAAATGTGGCGACTAGGGGCTTTTCACAGTAACTTCATTGCAGCGTTAATGTAAGCCTAATAGTGACACTAATAAAGATTATAAAAAATGGAAACAAAATGCTGGTAGTACGGTATGGTAGTTCATGTAAGCCTACTTGTGACAATAATAAAGATTATTATTATGTACTGAGCAATGGCCAATAAAATGCCTCCGGGGCTACTTGCAGAAACTTGGTGTGGTCCCCAGGGTGCAGATTGCCTGCCACTGGTTTAAGGCCACCTTCAATTAGCATAAAAAATTTTAAAAGTTGCTTGTCAGTACAGAACTGGAGTATCGGCAATCAGGAAAAATACAATATCACTGCATCACTGTCTTTTTTATAAGGTTAT
Source organism: Scyliorhinus canicula (assembly GCF_902713615.1). Lineage (NCBI taxonomy): Eukaryota > Metazoa > Chordata > Chondrichthyes > Carcharhiniformes > Scyliorhinidae > Scyliorhinus > Scyliorhinus canicula. Next base: position 4,150,814 of record NC_052160.1, on the reverse strand, counting down.
AAAAGTATCCGAATTTGATATGGGGGCAACAAAACATTAAAGTGAGTTTTAAGATTTAGATAATTTTGAAATTTAATCCTAGAGTATTCCTTTAAATGCTTTTGTATATCAGCTATTGTTTAACTGTGAGTAACACAAGCAAATTATTTTTTGACGCTGGCGTATTGGATGATCAGTATTCTTGCTAAGGCTGCTCGACAGATACCTGGACATTTTAAACTGAATACAGAGGGGAAGTGAAGCAATTGCTGAGATTTCCATATGATTTAGTTGACAAACATTAATCACTACTTGAAGGTTAACTGTTTAGAAAACTTAATTATTTAAAATACTTGCTGTTCTTTGATAAAAGAAGCATTTTCATCATTAAGACTCAAATTGAAATGTGTTAACTTGAAGAGGGCTGTATTTTCTAGAGTTGCTCCGTTTCCAATGTGAAGCCACACAGTGTAAAATTGTTTTCTTGACCCTTTCGCAGCCCTGAGATTCTGTTCGAAACAGCATCAACCAATAAACCTGTCAAGTGATGGTGTGAGACAAATGGCTTTTGAAACACAAACTCTGCTTCTCCCATTTGTTGACTAGAATCAAGTCCTGTGGTTGCAAGCACGACAAATTGATCACAGGCCAATAGCTGGGACATGGAAACAGTGCCGATTATTCAAACTACAGCACAGAGGGAAACAGAGCTTGTTCCTGGCTCTTTGAAAGAGCAGTCATACTTAGTGTCACACCCCTGCTTTTGCCCATAACGCTGTAGGTTCCTCAAGCACCTGGTCAACTTAATTTTAAAGTTATTTATGGAGCCAGACTCTGACACCTTTTGAGGTCCATTGTCCAGATCCCAAGAGCTCGGAGGGGAGATCCTTTTTTCCTCTCTAGGTCTTTTCCTGATGATTGTAAATCTGTGACCTCTGGTTATTGACCTGCTTGCTAAAGGACTTCATCAAAATCTCATCTTTTGAGGTAACCGTAGGTGGGGGTTTTTGGAAAGTAGTCATCACAGCGTGACACAGGAGCCTTGATTAGGAGAGGAAAGCCCATGGAATTAAGGGGAGATCTGGAATTTTCTAAGTTGCATATACAGAGGCACATGGTGAATGATTGTTTATTAGACTGTGAGGTAGTTTGCAGTGGTGTATTCCTCAAGGGTCAGTTTTGTGTCCTTCACTTTCATATTTTATAAGCAACATAGGATGAACAGATTGATATTTAGGAAGCTGATTATAAAGTTTGTAGATGATATGAAACTTGTGAACATAGTGATGAGGATAATTGTAAACTTCAGAATTACTAACTATCTGTTAAGAAAAAGAGAGTGCTGATTGGCAGAGGCATTGTCTTGGAAACGGCACCGACTGTAAGCCGCCAGGTATTGTTTGAAAATGCAAACCAGGCAGCTTGACTGGTTTGACTCTGGTCAGCATTGCCCTGAGGAATGAGCCAGCCAATGGTATCACTTACCTCGTTCAGCTTAAACAGATGCAATGTGTGTACAGGTGCTTTCTGTCTGCAAGAAACCGGGCCCTGTACATTAATATATTGGTAGCACAGTGGTCAGCACTGTTTCTTCACAGTGCCTGGGTCCCGGGTTCGATTCCCACTTGGGTTGCTGTCTGTGGAGTCTACACGTTCTCCCTGTGCCTGCGTGGGTTTCCTCTGGACACTCCGGTTTCCTCCCACAAGTCCTGAAAGACGTGCTTGTTAGGTGAATTGGACATTCTGAATTCTCCCTCAGTATACCTGAACAGGTGCTGGAGTGTGGCTACTAGGGGATCTTTGCAGTAACTTTTTTTACAGTGTTAATGTAAGCCTACTTGTGACACTAATAAAGATTATTATATTAATAAGTGTTCTTTTGTGCCTGTTTCAATTAAACAAAATAAGTGATAGCCAATGACTAGTTCATTTCTCAGAGTAGTGACTTGACCAATCAGAGTATAGCTGCCTGGTTTAAGTTTTGAATCAATGCTTAGCAGTTAACTGTCAGTCACCATTAACTGGTGCATTAACTATGGCAACACCTCGACCAGAGTCCACTTACCAACCAATCCACACACTCTTCTCATAAAGTTGTTTCCCCTGGCATTGATATTCTTGTGATTGTTCAGATGAGTGCAAGACAAAAAGCTTCAACAAAATACTTTTTCAGCAATAATCGTTGACTTCCTTTGTGTGCAAGATATAAAGTATAATTTAGCCATCCCTTTTCACTCAACTTGAAGATGTCTCTTTGGATCCTTAATCGGCCTAACATGTTCCCGAGCCAACCACTTGCATTTAAATAAAAATGTTTTGGTGTTCAAGTTATCGTTGCCAGCTAATACTTTCTCTTTTCACCCTTGTATTAATTTCTTCATTCTCCTTCTGAGCTTTTTGTGGTTTTGGGGCTGGTTTAGCTCACTGGGCTAAATTGCTGGCTTTTAAAGCAGGCCAGCAGCACGGTTCGATTCCCGTACCAGCCTCCCCGGACAGGTGCCGGAATGTGGCGACTAGGGGCTTTTCACAGTAACTTCATTGAAGCCTACTCGTGACAACAAGCGATTTTCATTTTTTAAATTTTCATTTTCCAAAATCTTCCAGCTTTGTGATCCAGGGTTTTGGTTGCTTTTATCCTTTCCCTTCAAAGGAACATTAAACTGCCTCCAATGCTCCATGACTGCTTTGTCAGACAATTATCTTTTCCACAATGACCTGCTAGGTCACTTCTTAAATCACTGAAATTAGTTCTACCCCAGTTGAGCATTTTTATGCACAATGTTTTCTGCTTTCGTTCCAGATTAAAATGATAACTCTTTCTACACAGCGCACTGCCAGAACTGTTGGCTATTTCCAGCATTGTCTGTTATGTTTTCTTGATCTATATTAGGGGAAGCAAAGTCGTTGAATGTTACAACTATTTTTCTTGCACTGGATATATTCACCTGAACTTCAGCTGAAAACCATTGTGGGAGTGCCAACTGCAGAAATACTTCCCAGCGGAGGTCAGTGATGGGAAAAACAATGGACGAACAGCAAGGAGGCAAGTTGACAGGGTCGCAGGTTCATTCCCACTTGGGTCACTGTGCAGAATTTGAACTTTCTCCCCATGTCTGCGTGGGTTTCTTCCGGGTGCTCCGGTTTCCTCTCTCAGTTCAAACATGTGCACGTCAGGTGTATTGGCCATGCTAAATTGTCCCCTAGTGTCCAAAAATGTGCAGGTTAGGTGGGATTACAGGGATAGGGTTGGGGGAGGTGCTCTTTCGGAGACTTGATGGGCTGAATGGCCTCCTGTACTGTAGGAGTCCTGTAGTTCAATCACTTTCTTTGGCTTTCCAAGCACCAGCCAACAGTATGAAGAGTGGCTGGGGGAAAAAAACCTAAATCTTATTTTCAAGCTGAAGATAATATATTTCCCCCTTTGTGCTTCATCTGAAGATAGTGAATTTTCTCAGGTTTCAGATTCCATTCTCATCCAAAATCCAAAGTTCTAACTTATGCCACTGTGATCATTTTTGATGGTCGATGATAATATTTGTATTTCAGAAAACCAGAAGAGTTCACACTACCTCAGGCAGTCCTGAGCTGCAAAATGTTTCGCAGTATTTGTCTTTACAAAGTTGCAGAAAATTAAAAATCCGGATCATAACATAAACCTGGGAAGCCGACCACCTGGAAGTTCCCCTCCAAGTCACTCACCACCCCGACTTCGAAATATATTGGCTGTTCCTTCACTGTCGCTGGGGCAAAATCCTGGAACTCCCTCCCTAACAGCACAGTGGGTGTACCTAGACTCAGATCAAGAAGGCAGCTCGCCAGCACCTTCTGAAGGGCATCTAGGGATGGGCAATAAATGCTGGCCTAACCAACGATGCCCACATCCCGTAAATGAATTTTTAAAAAGTATAGAAGAGCACCATTCACTGCTTCAAATACGTTAATGATCTTCCAGTTATGTCAGAGGAAATTGGTAGAAAACATGAATTTGTTGTCATGTGATTTGGTCTGGTTGCGTACACACCATATTGAAGATGGACATTTGGTCCTTTGGATCAGAGTACCCAGAGAAAGATGTCCCCATGCTGTCATGAGAGTGTTGTGTAGGAAATGTATGAGTAAGTGGACTGTAGGTTTGAAAATGAGCTTCCAGCCTAATTAGAAGGAGGAAATTGAAAATTTAGTCGTGACTGGTTAGCGAATAGTTTGTGGGAAGCTACCGAGTTACAACATGGACAAAAATTTCATTCCTTGATGCTGAAACATGTCACCCATCCTTAACAACTGTTCACCAGTTGGTTATCATGAATAATTAGATTTGGTCATCTAAAGGGATGGAGCAGGAGGGAAAGTTTCAGATTCCTGGATAATTGGGGCTCATTCTGGGGTAGGTGGGACCTCTACAAACGGGATGGTCTACACCTGGACAAGAGGGGTACCAATATCCTGGGGGGGGGGGGGGGGGGGAATTTGCTAATGCTCTTAGGGAGGGTTTAAACTAGTTCAGCAGGGGTTGGGAACCTGAATTGTAGCTCCAGTATACATGAGGTTGAGAGTAGTGAGGTCATCAGTAATGTTTCAAGGTTGCAGGAGTGTACCGGCAGGCAGGAAGGTGGTTTAAAGTGTGTCTACTTCAACGCCAGGAGCATCCGGAATAAGGTGGGTGAACTTGCAGCATGGGTTGGTACCTGGGATTGCGATGTTGTGGCCATTTCGGAGACATGGATAGAGCAAGGGCAGGAATATTTGTAGCATGTTCCGGTTTTAGATATTTCAGTAAGCTCAGCGAAGGTGGTAAAAGAGGGGGAGGGGTGGCATTGTTAGTCAAGGACAGTATTATGGTTGCAGAAAGGACGTTTGATGAGGACTCGTCTACTGAGGTAGTATGGGCTGAGGTTAGAAACAGGAAAAGAGAGGTCACCCTGTTGGGAGTTTTCAATAGGCCTCCGAAAAGTTCCAGAGGTGTAGAGGAAAGGATTGCAAAGATGATTCTGGATAGGAGCGAAAGTAACAGGGTAGTTGTTATGGGGGACTTTAACTTTCCAAATATTGACTGGAAACGCTATAGTTCGAGTACTTTAGATGGGTCCGTTTTTGTCCAATGTGTGCAGGAGGGTTTCCTGACACAGAATGTACACAGGCTAACAAGAGGCGAGGCCACATTGGATTTGGTACTGGGTAATGAGCCAGGACAGGTGTTAGATTTGGAGGTAGGTGAGCACTTTGGTGACAGTGACCACAATTCAGTTACGTTTACTTTAGCGATGGAAAGGGAAAGGTGTATACCGCAGGGCAAGAGTTATAGCTGGGGGAAAGGCAATTATGATGCGATGAGGCAAGACTTAGGATGCATAGGATGGGGAAGGAAACTGCAGGGGATGGGCACAATTGAAATGTGGAGCTCGTTCAAGGAACAGTTACTGTGTGTCCTTGATAAGTATGTACCTGTCAGGCAGGGAGGAAGTGCTTGAGCGAGGGAACCGTGGTTTACTAAAGTAGTTGAATCACTTGTCAAGAGGAAGGAGGAGGCTTATGTAAAGGTGAGACGTGACGGTTCAGTTAGGGCGCTCGAGAGTTACAAGTTAGCTAGGAAGGACCTAAAGAGAGAGCTAAGAAGAGCCAGGAGGGGACATGAGAAGTCTTTGGCAGGTAGGATTAAGGATAACCCTAAAGCTTTCTATAGGTATGTCAGGAATAAAAGAATGACTAGGGTAAGAGTAGGGCCAGTCAAGGACAGTAGTGGGAAGTTGTGCGTGGCGTCCGAGGAGATAGGAGAGGTGCTAAATGAATATTTTTTGTCAGTATTCACACAGGAAAAAGACAATGTTGCCGAGGAGAGTACTGAGATACAGGCTACTAGACTAGAAGGGCTTGAGGTTCATAAGGAGGAGGTGTTAGCAATTCTGGAAAGTGTGAAAATAGATAAGTCCCCTGGGCCGGATGGGATTTATCCTCTGATTCTCTGGGAAGCTAGGGAAGAGATTGCTGAGCCTTTGGCTTTGATCTTTATGTCATAATTGTCATACAGGAATAGTGCCAGAAGACTGGAGGATAGCAAATGTTGTCCCCTTGTTCAAGAAGGGGTGTAGAGACAACCCTGGTAACTATAGACCAGTGAGCCTTACTTCTGTTGTGGGCAAAGTCTTGGAAAGATTTATGAGAGAAAGGATTAATAATCATCTAGAAAGGAATAATTTGATTAGGGATAGTCAACATGGTTTTGTGAAGGGTCGGTCATGCCTCACAAACCTTATTGAGTTCTTTGAGAAGGTGACCAAACAGGTGGACGAGGTTAAAGCAGTTGATGTGGTGTATATGGATTTCAGTAAAGCGTTTGATAAGGTTCCCCACGGTAGGCTATTGCAGAAAATACGGAGGCATGGGATTCAGGGTGATTTAGCAGTTTGGATCAGAAATTGGTAGCTGTAAGAAGACAGAGGGTGATGGTTGATGGGAAATGTTCAGCCTGGAGTTCAGTTACTAGTGGTGTACCACAAGGATTTGTTTTGTGGCCACTGCTGTTTGTCATTTTTATAAATGACCTGGAGGAGGGCGTAGAAAGATGGGTGAGTAAATTTGCAGATTACACTAAAGTTGGTGGCGTTTTGGAAAGTACGGAAGGATGTTGCAGGTTACAGAGGGACATAGATAAGCTGCAGAGCTAGGCTGACAGGTTGCAAATGGAGTTTAATGCAGAAAAGTGTGAGGTGGTTCATTTTGAAAGGAGTAACAGGAAGACAGAGTACATGGCTAATGGTAAGATTCTTGGTAGTGTGGATGAGCAGAGAGATCTCGGTGTCCATGTACATACATCCCTGAAAGTTGCCACCCAGGTTGAGAGGTTTGTTAAGAAGACGTATGGTGTGTTAGCTTTTATTGGTAGAGGGATTGAGGTTCGGAGTCATGTCATGTTGCATCTGTACAAAACTCTGGTGCGGCCGCATTTGGAGTATTGCATGCAGTTCTGGTCGCCGCATTATAGGAAAGGATGTGGAAGCATTGGAAAGGGTGCAGAGGAGATTTACCAGGATGTTGCCTGGTACGGAGGGAAGATCTTATGAGGAAAGGCTGAGGGACTTGAGGCTGTTTTTGTTGGAGGGACGGTTGAGAGGCATACATAATTGAGGCATACAAGATGATCAGAGGATTAGATAGGGTGGACAGTGAGAGCCTTTTTCCTCAGATGGTGATGTCTAGCACGAGGAGACATAGCTTTAAATTGAGGGGGGATAGATATAGGACAGATGTCAGAGGTAGGTTCTTTACTCAGAGAGCAGAGTTCTGCGCTGTAATGTTCTTTGTTCTAAATCCAACACTGGCAAAATTGTATGCACAAGAGTAGACATAGAATTTACAGTGTAGAAGGAGACTGATAGAAATCTACCTTTTTAATATAGGAAGAAATGGTTTGGAAGTAAAATGGTTTATTAAAATAGTTTATTAAAGTCACACATTTCAAACATGACAGTGAAAATTGCTGAATAGCATGGGAATGGTCAGATTAGAACAGGTCAGACAGAAGCAAGGACACATTTTATTAGTTTGAAAATCTAGGCAGCCCCTAGTCCAGTTTTCATTGCAATGGATAAAGCTTGGTGGGAAAAGCAATATCTCAATCACCCATATTTCGGCAGGCAAAATTTGAGGGACAGACATTTCAATCGAATTGAATAAATTATAATTCTTATGACCCAATCACAGCCAGAAAGGGGACAGAACATTGACGATAGAAATTACCTTAAAGCTAGGTGCCGGTATGAACGATTCATCCCGGGATCATCTTATTTCATTTTTGAAGCTGTTTCCTGTGCTTTGCTTTGAAAGTCGCCATTTTGTTTATTTCCAACTTCTCTGTATTGTGTATTTTGATTTGAAGAAATGATAAAGAATTGTAATCGGTATTGAATTCAACTCCCTCATCTGGATTTGCTGGGACAAAGCAAACTTTCTAAAACTCTGTATTTGCAAGAAAACTGACCTGATCAAGAGACATTTTAAAATTGACTGAATAAAGCTACAATTTACTCCACGCATGAAGCTCTGTTTTATGTTCTGTTGAATGATATATGAGTGCAGTGACACATAGATACATTAACCAAGTACAGGTCTATCAGAGGCCATTATGCCCATCTAATCTGCAATGGCCCTTGGAAAGAGCACCCTACACATCCGCCCCATACCCGTAACCCAGCAACTCCACCCAACCCCTTTAGACACTAAGGACAGTTTAGCATGGCCAATCCACCTAACCTGCACATCTTTGGACTGTGGGAGGAAACTGGAGCACCCGGAGGAAACCCACGCACACATGGGGAGAACGTGCAGATTGCTCACAGACAGTGACCCAGCCAGGGATCGAACCTGGGACCCTGGAGCTGTGAAGCAACAGTGCTAACCACTGTGGTGCCGTACCGTACCAAGGGACGTCGCACTAATAAGTCTATCCTAGACTCTAGCCTATCGCTATTAATCTAAAAGTTCAGCGAGAGAGTGAATGCTAATATGGTGCTGAATATCGCCACCACCTTCTCAAGGGCAATTAGGGATGGGCAATAAATGAAAATCACTTATTGTCACGAGTAGGCTTCAAATGAAGGTACTGTGAAAAGCCCCTAGTCGCCACATTCCAGCACCTGTTCGGGGAGGCTGGTACGGGAATCGAACCGTGCTGCTGGCCTGCTTTCAAAGCCAGCGAATTAGCCCTGTGCTAAACAGCCCCTATAAATGCGACGCCCACATCCCATGAATGAATAAAGAAAATGAATGTCAACGTCTTGTTTGGAGGCCATTAATGCATAATCTGCCAATAATAGTATTGGACCTTAGTCACCCTTTTAAAGTATAGTAATTTCAATAACATGGGAACTTTGAGTAATTAATTGGAGCCAGATTGTGTTGAATTTATTAGGTGCCTGGTTAGATCTACTTTGTTAGTACTCTGTCGTAGCAAACAGCAGGAGAATCTTTGGTAATACATACATTTGTTTTTCAGTAATCAAATGTTCAGTAATTGAACTATTATTAAGCAATTATTTGCATAAAATATGTATGAAATATATTTCAATAAATCTCCCGTGTAATTAGAATTACAATTCAAGGGCCATTGGGCACGTTCTAATTTTATTTCTTAAAGAAGCTTAATTTGAAACTTTAAAACGTGAGTTTTGTTCTGTGCAAAGCAGAGACAGCAGCCAGAACAATTTGAAAAGAGCATTGGAAGAATGGCTAATAGAATTAAAACTGAAACATAGTCAGGGAAAAGGTGATGCTGAGGGGAAACTTAAATAACAGCAGAAAGGAATCAAAACGCTTGAGATCAAATTGATTATCAACTAACGCAAGCAAAAAAACTTCTTGGGAAAATAAATAAATAAATAATGAGAAATGTAAATAAGTAAAATGATGGAATGTGGGAAGGAGCTGCATTATGGGCCTGTTTCTTGACTGACCAACTACAATAACTTTGTGATGAATGAAGAAATTGTGATATTACGGACGTGATTCAACCAAACGATTTCCAAGTGTCATTTTGGACAAGTTTGGTGTTTCCCGCTGGATTTCTGGGTGAGATTCACGCTGTTAATAATAATAATAATCTTTATTATTGTCACAAGTAGGCTTACATTAACACTGCAATGAAGTTACTGTGAAAATCCCCGAGTCGCCACATTCCGGCGCCTGTTCGGGTACACAGAGGGAGAATTCAGAATGTTCAAATTCACTGAAAAGCACGTCTTTCGGGATTTGTGGGAGGAATCCGGAGGAAACCCACACAGATACGGGGAGAACATGCAGATTCCGCACAGACAATGAGCCAAACCGGGAATCGAACCTGGGAGCCTGGTGCTGTGAAGGGCTAACTGTGCGGCCCTAACTTTACCCACACCTCGTCATTGTTTTGACTTTGGGGAGGTTGTTCCCAGGTCCAGCCCACGCCGAGGCCACGGCCACCCACCGACACGAAATTCCTGACCGAGGTCAACAAACCGTTACATCGTCCCTGTCCCGTCCGTCGTGTCTTGCAGCGTGTGGCAGAAGAATCCAGCCCCTACAACCTTTTTCGGCAGTGGGCAGCTGAACTCGCTGGCAAGACCAGCTCCTCTGAGATGGTGGCACCATTTTGAAAGGGTGCCCCAATCTCTAATGAAGCTTGAGGGTCCCCACACACTCCAACCACGGGCAATGCAACCCCCTCCCCCAAGTGAAGACATCCTGCTATAGGGTGTACACCCCCTCCTTTTGGGACCACCCTTCCATGACCCCCCCTTCACCCAACCAACCTCTATGAGGCCCATTCATGCCCCCTTCCCCCCCCCTCCCCCCCATTGCCACCCTTTCCCCCTCTTTCATGGGCATGGCTCCTTCAGGCCACAAATCTTGGTAGTGCCAACTAGGCACCCTGGCAATGCCAGGTTGGCACTGCCACAATGCCCGGGGGAGTGCCCGAGTGGCCATCATGACTGGTCTCCTCCGCTTGTAGAGACCAGTACTAACCAGCGGCCAGTTGAGGTCTCACTGGTGTGGCCCGTGTCTCCTGGGAGCTGGGTGAATGTGGTGTGGCATAAAGGCTATCATTACCTGGATCATGCACCCAGCACCAGCGCAAAACCTAATTTGGGCTTTTCCTGGGATTCACCTGTCAATCCCGATTGCACCCTATATTTTAATTCTGCTGCTGTAATATTATTAAAAACCTGGGTTAGGGTATATATTTGTTGCCAACATTTTATTAGAGAACCTAGGTTAAGGTATCCAGACTGTGCGACTGCCAAAACTGTAATTAAGAGTCATAAAAGTTGAGGTCGCGATTGATTCCAATCCCATACTTGATTATAGATAAAGGGCTAATGGGACATTGTTATGATTGCTGGAGATTCCATGGAGAGTAGATCATTATGAGGGAGCTGTGTTTAGTCCTAGCTAAGCAGGTCATGTTAATAATAATTACTAATCTTTATTGTCACAAGTAGGCTGACATTGCAATGAAGTTATTGTGAAAAGCCCCTAGTTGCCACATTCCAGTGCCTGTTCGGGTACACGGAGGGAAAATTCAGAATATGAAAATTACCCAACAGCACATCTTTCGGGACTTGTGGGAGGAAACCGGAGCACCCGGAGGAAACCCACGCAGACACGGAGAGAACGTGCAGACTCCGCACAGACAGTGACCCAAGCCGGGAATTGAACCTGGGACCCTGGAGCTGTGAAGCCACAGTGAAAACCACTGTGCTACTGTGCTGTCCACCATGTGGCGTCTTAATGGGATACAAATTATGTAACTAATGGGAGGAGCCAGGTCTGCCTGTAGTTTTGCAGTTTGCCATAGGATTTGAGTCTGACAAGTTAGCAGGATTTGAATTTGAACAGCAGTTTTGCCAAATGCTGCTACGTTGAGTGTACTCATTCTGGTCTTGAAAGGAACTCTCTCCAAAAGTCTCTATGATGTGGAGATGCCGCGTTGGACTGGGGTGAGCACAGTTAGATGTCTTACAACACCAGGTTAAAGTACAACAGGTTTGTTTCAAATCACTAGCTTTTGGAGCACTGCTCCTTTCTCAGGTGAATGATTCAGGTGTTTGACAATGAGTATTTCAAATTCAACGAGTTGTTGCAGAGGGAACATTGGGCAACATAGGAAAATATATCATAGGAGCAGGAGGCAGTCATGGGAATTCACTGCCAGTAATCAAATTGCTGGAAGTTGGGGAAAGAGAGAATGGAGGGGAAGAAGCAGAACATGGTTTCCAAGGAAATGATGAGGGTGGGGCATATGGGAAAGAGGAAGGTTGAGATTGCACTGGAGAGGCTGCAGAGGAGATGGACCAGGATGTTGCCTGAGCTGGAGCATTTCAGCTGGTTCGGCTAGGAGTGGTTTCCTTCGAGGAGAGGAGGCTGGGGGGGGGGGGGGGGGGGAAACCTGATCAAGGTACACTAAAGTATGAGGGATATAGATAGGATAGATATGACGAAACCTTACCCCTTAGTGGAGTGATCAATAGCCAGGGAGCAGGTGGTAAGGAGCAAGAGATTTAGAGGGAATTTGAGAAAAAAGTTTTTTACCCAGAGGGTGATGGGAATCTGGAACTCGCTGAAAGGTGGTAGAGGCGGGAAATCTCACAATGTTTGTAGATGAGCACCTGAAACACCACAGCATACAAGGCCAAGGACCAGGTGCTCGATCATTAGCTCAGAATAGATAGGTGCTTGATGGGCCACGCAGGAACGATGGGCAGAAGGGCCGCTTTCTGTGCTATAAACAATGACTCAATGAGTACAGAGTGCTAAAAACCAAGCTTGGATGAACGAGGAAGAATTAAAAACGACACTCCTACCTCTCTGTACCATGCTGGAGTTCTGCATTTCTGGTTTTGGCTTCTTCCGCAGGAGAGCTGGGGTCAAGGTGAGAAGCAGAGGTCAAGAGGAGAGTCGGGGTCACAGGAGAGCCTGGGGTCAAGGAGAGAGTCGGGAGCCAAGGGGAGAGTTGGGGGTCAAGGTGAGCCGGGGTCAAGGAGAGAGGCAGGGGTCAAGGGGAGAGTCAGGGGTGAAGGGGAGAGTTGAGGGTCAAGGGGAGAGCCCGGGATCAAGGAGAGAGTCAGGGGTCAAGGGGAGAATCCGGTGTCAAGGGGAGAGTTGGGGGTCAAAGATAAAGCCGGAGGTCTAAGGGAGAGGCAGGAGACAAGGGGAGAGTCGGGGGTGAAGGGGAGAGCCTGGGGATCACGAGGAGAGGTGGAGATCAAGTATAGAGTCGGGGGTCAAAGGAATGAAGTCGGGTGAGGTCAGGTTGTCGGCAGTTGAGGGATCGAAGGGATTGAGTGGTAGAGATGAGTTGGTCACTCCCTTCCCCATGCCTACTAGCTCTTCACACAATGCCCATTCCCCCCCTCAATGGCTGGGTGCTGTCCCCCATCGCACATAACGGGACGACCCCCCCCCCCCAACCATGTGGCTTCCCAGAGAGCCCGTCCCTTGGCACAGTTTGGCAGTGTCACATTGGCACAGTGCCAACCTGTGTCAAGGGGCAGTGCCTGGGGAAGTGCCAGGTCGCTGCCTGGACATGCCAATCTCCCACCCCCAGGTGCTATAGTAACCTTCGCTCATCGGGGGGGGGGGGGGAGCACATTGTCAATTATGTGTTCTAAGCTTCTTCACCGTGACGTTGGCGAGGTTTGAATATTCAATGAGGGGCAATCCCGTGGCGGGGAGGGGGCGTAATTACAGTAAAACATTAAAATGAGTTTCTCGCCCTTCGTGGATGTGAACCTGACCACGTTACCAATGTGGGGCATGGGAACCAGGGAAACACAATCTCTCCGGATTTTACTACATTTCCCAATTCTCTCTGGATCTTCCGCCTGAGTCAGTGATCCTGTTGGACCGTTACTCTGCACTCAAAATCAACCCCATTATCTCCAAATGCTGTTCTGTTGGACTGTGTTTGAGCTCCAGTAATACATTTCCATTTAATAGAAGAGCTACTTTTCAATTCTAGCTTCATGACTTCATGCATCTGTAAACATTACAAACATGATTGAACGTAATTTAACGCTAATAGATACGTTCACAGCTTCAGTGCACTCGTGGTACTGAGTAATACGACTACAAATGTTAATGTTCATCCTGTGAGGGCCACGGAGATTCATTTATCAATGAATAGCACAATAACACAATTACCTGTAGGACTATTCCTTACATCACCATTTCCAGTACGACGTGGGAGTAAAAGATTAAATTACTCAACTGTACAAGTCATCAAACCTGTCCATTCTGTTGACATGTAGATCCTGTTTTTGAACTTGTAAAACAATTAATCACATCTTTACATATGTAGAGAAATTGGTTACAATCAAAAGATCTGAACTTCCTAATTTGCCAATTCTTTAGTGTTTTTTCTGAAGCGTACCTTCATACACACAGTGTTTTTTTTCCCTTTAGGTTCAGCCCGTTTGAACTGCGTTATGAATGGTTCTTCCAAGACCGACAAGTCCTGATGTTGGACTTAAACCCGGAGCTTCCATCTCAGAGCTATGGGGTGCTACCCACCGTGCCACAGACGTCCTTCTTCAGTCGGCACACATTGAAGTTCAAACAGGGAAGGAATATAAGAACATAAGAACTAGGAGCAGGAGTAGACCATCTGGCCCCTCGAACCTGCTCCGCCATTCAATGAGATCATGGCTGATCTTTTGTGGACTCAGCTCCACTTTCCCGCCCGACCACCATAACCCTTAATCCCTTTATTCTTCAAAAAACTATCTATCTTTATCTTGAATTCATACAATGTCTTTGACATCTTCAAAATGCCCTGAAACGTTTTTGCAGCAAATTAATTCATTCTGTAGAGTAATCATTGTTGGTACGCAGATAAACACAACAACTAATTTGATCTGTAAGCAACATGATAAATGATAGATTAGCCCGTTTTACTGGTGTTGGATAAAATGCAGGCCAGGTCAAAGGGAGAACTGTGTCGCTCGTTTTCAAATAGTGCATGTCGTTTTTTACATTTATCTGAACCGACAGACAGGGCCATGGCATCCATAATAATAATAAAACAAATCTTGTTTATTGCCGCAAGTAGGCTTACATTAATACTGCAATGACGTTACTGCGAAAATCCCCTCGTCGCCACATTCCGGCGCCTGTTCGGGTACAGAGGGAGAATTCAGAATGTCCAAATTACCTAACAGCACGTCTTTCGGGACTTGTGGGAGGAAACCAGAGCACCCGGAGGAAACCCACGCAGACACGGGGAGAACATGCCGACTCCGCACAGACAGTGACCCAAGCCGGGAATGAAACCTGGGATCCTGGCGCTGTGAAGCAACAGTGCTACCATACCGCCCATTATTATTATCTATTATTATCTATCATTATTATCTATTAGAATGGCTGCAGTTTCAGCAATGCAGGACCCTGAATCTTCCAACATTTAGAGCCGCCTGGGTCAACATGAGCGGATAATAGAGCAGTCAGCAGCTAGGGAACTGTTCCCCATGACGATTCATCGCTTTCAGCAGGTGATTTGTGGAACAATTAAAGGACAATTGTGTTCCTTTTCGCATTCGAGTTGCAGAAAGCAATTCCTTTCTACGACAAGTGTTTAGTCAAACATATTTTTAAAATTCCAACAAAACGTTTATGCAACTTCCCGATGTCATTAGCTCCGTTGTTCAAAATATGGCTTAAAAGCATCTGGTCGCAGTTAAATTGTAACTCTGGCTGCCAGTTATCAGATTGGTTCTTGTCCTTATTGCTTGCAAGAATTACATTTTTCACAACTGTAATAAACTTTGTTCCCTGCTGTTCGATTACTGCACATAATCCCCGAGGGTCTCTTGACTTGAAAATGTTAGACACTAAAACCATATCTTGAATTTCTTTCAAGCTGTTCATTTCACTGTCATATCTGCTCCATTGATTAAAGATAATGCTTGATTTATACAAAAGGTAGCATTTTGCATGCAATTTTGTGGAAATTACAAACCTCTCCCTGGAATGGTCCATATGTTTGTTGCGGACCCAGCAATAATATTTCTTCAATCTTCAATATTTCAAGACCATAAGACATAGCAGCAGAATTAGGCCACTCGGCCCATCGAGTCTGCTCCGCCATTCAATCACGGCTGATATTTTTCTCATCCCCATTCTCCTGCCTTCTCCCCATAACCCCTGATCCCCTTATTAATCAAGAATCTATCTATCTCTGTCTTAACGACACTCGGTGATTTGGCCTCCACAGCCTTCTGCGGCAAAGAGTTCCACAGATTCACCACCCTCTGGCTGAAGAAATTCCTCCTCATCTCTGTTTCAAAGGATCGTCCCTTTAATCTGAGATTGAGTGTCTGGTTCTAGTTTCTCCGACAAGTGGAAATATTCTCTCCACGTCCACTCTATCCAGGCTTCGCAGTATCTTGTAAGTTTCAATAAGACCCTCCCTCATCCTTCTAAACTCCAACGAGTACAGACCCAGAGTCCTCAACCGTTCCTCATACGACTTTTCCAGTGCTTCAGTCTGCCTTGCAGAGTGGTTTGCAAAACAGTCGGATGTGAATGAATGAGATTCACACCAACAACATCAATGGAATTGAGATGAAGATATTTCTGGGAAAATAAGAGTTTGCTGACCATAGATATTTAGTTATTTCTTTTGGCCTCCTTTTAATATTTAATTTTTAATCAATGGAATTTGGTTTGCCAGCTCTTGGTTGACGTTAATCAGAATCTGACATGCTATAATCGTTCATCATGGACAGACTAAGCTGAATACTCGAATGGACATTGAAACCAAATATTGTGTTTGAAATGAAAATCTAAAATATAATTTGATGTTCCTTCTAGGACCTTCAAATTAATTTTGGTTCACTAAATGTCAAGCTCATTCTTTGCAGACGAGCCAGGAATCTTTCATGATTCACGGCATTGACAGTGTTTATCAGCTTGCAGTTGTAATTAGAATTGTGTAAGGCAAAGGTCTGACTAATCTTCCGGAATGCTCTATCGAAGACGTCCGAAATGTCAGACCTTACAGCGGGCGACACATTGGCTGCCGTTCAAAATGTGTCCCCAAAAAGATTGTGCTGAATTTATAGAATCTACAGTGCAGAAGGAGGCCATTCAGCCCATCGAGTCTGCAACGGCCCTTTGAAAGAGCACCCTACCTTTGTTTTTAATTTAGAGTACCCAATTATTTGTTTTCCCCAATTAAGGAGAAGTTTAGCGTGGCCAATCCACCAAAGCTGCACATCTTTGGGTTGTGGGGGTGAAACCCAGTCAGACACGGTGGGGAATGTGCAAACTCCACACGGACAGTGACCCAGAGCCGGGATTCGAACCTGGGTCCTCAGCGCTGTGCTAACCACTGCCCCAGAAATGCTCTCAGTGTCTCTGAGTGGGGTCTCACCAGGGTTTGTAAACCTGCAGCATAACCTCTGTGTCTTTATACTCCAGTCTTCCGGATATACAGGCTAGCATTCCATTAGCCTTTTTGATTATTTTCTCCTCTTGTTCCTGGCATTTAAAGGATCTCGGCACCTGAACCCCCCCCAAGTCTTTTTGGACATTCACTGTACCCAACCTCTTTCCATTCAGAAAGTACTCTGCTCCATCCCTTTCTGGACCAAAATGGAAAACCATTGGGGTCAGGTCACCCTCATGCCTGTATGGTGGGGGGGGGGGGGGGGGGGGGGGGGGGGGGGGGGGGGGGGGGGGGGGAGATGATCCGGGCATTTAGTGATGGGGGAGGTTCCCCCTCTGGGGTTTGGTGTTGGGGGGGTGTTGACCATGTCTCTGGCGGGAGGGGGGGGAGGGGTCACAATGCCCGTGGGTGGAGGATGTGGGGGTGTCTCAAACTAACTTTGAGATCTGGGCACCCTTTAAAAAGCGTGCCCCCAGCTCGGGGGAGCCGGTCTTGTCAGTGTTGTGAGGTCCCCACTCCAGAAAGTTTGGGATAATTCAGTAAGAATCTCCCCAAGCTCCAAATAAAATGACGCAGCGTGGGTGAATTGCGATGGAAATCCCGCCGGAACATTCGGCGGGATTCTCATCGGTTTTCCCGCCCAAAATTACACTCAGGGCAGGATTCACCGAAATGCCCGCCTGGCGACTGGAAATTCCCGCCCGTGTCAATGAACCTTTGCATGGTCCCGTTCATGACGATCTGCTGAGGGCGGGGTGGTAGAATCCAGCTTTTTTTGGGAGAATTCCGGCCTTAGATTTGAATCCACAGTTTCCGATGATATAAATGAAATGAAACGGACTTATAATCTCGGAAATAATTTTAGAAGCAGGGAAAGATAATTATGCCAAGCACAGTGCGTATTTTCTAATATACCACCGCGAAAAACCAGCCTTCCTTTATTCGGATTAGCATCTAATTGTCTCCTGACCTCATTTATTAGGGTTAATGCTGCAAAGCTGTTTTCCCACAGTGGAGGCTAACTCGATGATGGATCAATAACACCACAGGTCAAGGATTAACCATCGTCCACAGAGGACGCAGCCATCTCTTCCCATTAGAGGGAGAGAGAGCTGATTCTCTCATTTACATGTTTGCCTAGCAAGGTTCCACTTCAATGATTGCTGTTATTTGCGCTTTTTATATCTTTCTTGTGCTAAGGTGACCTCGATTTCCATTCTTCCCTGTGTTCAATTAATCTCCTTGCATTTAAATGCCTTACAAATAGTTTGCTTGAACCAACTTGGTCAACCCTCTCCATAATTTTGAAAGTAAGAATTAAGCGACTTTAATGTCACCTCGTTTTCAGAGCAAACAGGATCATTTGCATGTGTTCCCCTGGAGAGGATGGATTTCTCCACTCTCAGTGGATCGAGTGGCCAAGGAGAACCACGGTGTGTGAAAATGTGTTTGTTTCTGAATGATGAGGATGGCCGGAGGGGAGGAGAAAATAGGTTAATCTTTTCTTCTGAGCAGACTAAAGATAAATTCTCTTCCAGCTCGGGCTCTATACTTGTGTTGGGAAACAGCACAGGAAGGTGATTCAGCGAACAGCAAACAACTATTGATTGCAGCCTTGCACATGGTCTATGTCCGACAATGAAAGAACTAAATTAAGGGAAAATAACTGTACTTTAGATTCATCAGAAGCTCTGAATGTCACAGCTTCCTAACTATATATAATTATACATATTTTCCCTTCTTACAAAACGTGATTGGTTCCTTTCATGTGCACTTCCCACAAAAGATCAGCCATGGTCACATTGAATGGCGGAGCAGGCTCGAGGGGCCAGATGGCCTACTCCTGCTCCTAGTTCTTATGTTCCCGAGCTTTGTCCTTGAAAACGTTTGCACTGTTTACCATTCCACAACAACATCCAGCATTTATATAGAGGCAGAAACATTAACCAGCTGTTTCACAGCAGCGTTAGCAAAGTATGACATTGAGGAATGAAAGAAGGTGAGTCAGACAAACAGAAGCTTAGTCAAAGCTGTATCTTTTAAAGAATGTCCTCTGGGGAAAGAGGGAGAGGTGTATGTGGGGGAGGGGTAGAATTCCAGAATATGGGGCCGACGGAGCTGAAGGCACAGCCACCAATTGTGGAGCAATTATGATTGGACTGTGCATCAGGTCAGAATTAGAGGAGGCTTGTGGAGTTTCAGGAGATTACAGAGATAGGGAGGGGTGAGACCCTGGATGGATTTGAAAACAAGGGTGAGAGTTTGTGGTGAATCATAATAGCATAATTCACACTGTTATCACACATGTTGTACCATGCCTCTGTAAACTCGGCACACGAGCAGTTGCACGGCTCTGCCCCTAGGGGGAGGTGTACTGGGAATGTACGGCAGTTTGTACAGGCCTTAGATCAAATTACGTGCGCCAGCGACTGCTGGAGAAAGGGGCTCAAAATTTAGAAGAAACTGTTGAACTCGCTACAACTATGGAGGTCTCGTTTCGTAGCCTCACCTCGTTTCCTGTTGACTCCGCGACCCCATCATGGGCCCCCCGACCAGCGACTGCCCTAGGCCTGCGCCGCGCGGTAACCCAGCCACCATGCTGCCCCAGCCTGCCACTTTTGAGGCCAGTCCCAGCACCCGCGGCAGCACTGCCCGGCCCGCAACGCGACCTGCAGCAGCTGCGGGCGAAAAGGTCACTACGTGTGTCTGGCAAGGAAGGCCCCAGCCCCTAACCCTCCCGTGGCACAAAGCAACTGCTGTCCGCACTCGCAGGCCCGCAGGCCCCGGAACGTTGAGGCCTATACCCCAACTCCGCCCGCCACGTGCGATCCATGGGGGCCGCCATCTTGGCAGAACCCCACCACGCGGCCGACCACGTGCGACTCATGGGGGCTGCCATCTTGGATGCCATCTTCCTCGTTGCCCGCCACGTGCGATCCACGGGGGCGGCCACCTTGGGCTCTGTCCTCTCCCAACTCAGAAAATTTGATCGAAGACTGCAACCTCAGCGGGCACTCATCACGGGGCCATCCCAGCGGGCATTCACCACGGGGCCACCCCAACACAGCGGACCAAGCCACCGACTACCCACAACTCAACAGTCACACTGGACCAATCGGGCCTAAAACATCTCCACAACTCAATGACGACGGTCCAAATCAACGGGTACAGTACACCGTGCCTTTTCGACTCCGGGAGCACCGAGAGCTTCGTACACCCAGATCTGGTAAGACGCTGTTTGCTCCCCGTTTTCCCTGCACGGCAAACTATCTCCCTCGCTTCGGGCTCCCACTCTGTTCACATCCAAGGGCGCACTGTCGCGACCCTAACAATCCAAGGCGCTAGTTACTCTAATTTTCAACTATACGTCCTGCCCGAACTCTGTGCCCCACTCTTACTGGGACTCGATTTCCAGTGCAACCTCAAGAGTCTCACCCTCAGCTTCGGCTGCCCCTACCCCCACTCACTATCTGCAGCCTAGCCACGCTGCGAATCTCCCCCCCTCCTCTCTTTGCCAATCTCACTCCGGACTGTAAACCCGTAGCCACTCGCAGCAGGCGGTACAGCCTGCAGGACAGGGTGTTTATCCAAACCGAGGTCTGGAAGCTCCTACGTGAGGGGATCATAGAGGCCAGTAACAGCCCCTGGAGAGCTCAGGTTGTGGTCGTCAAGACCGGGGAAACATTCCGCATGCCCCCTCCCTAGGATTGCAGACATGGTGAATCAGATAGGCCAGTATCGTATTTTCTCCACGGTGGATCTGAAGTCAGCATACCACTAGCTCCCAATCCGCCCGGAGGACCGCCACTACACGGCGTTCGAGGCCGATGGCCGCCTCTTCCATTTCCTCCGGGTTCCCTTTGGCGTCACAAATGGGGTTTCACTGTTCCAACGAGCAATGGACCGAATGGTGGACCAGTACGGGCTGCGGGCCACGTTTCCGTACTTGGATAACGTCACCATCTGCGGCTATGACCAGCAGGACCACGACGCCAACCTCAATCAATTTCTCCAGACGGCCCAGAAGCCGTACAACAAGCCGTCTCACGTACAACAAGGAGAAATGCGTTTTCCGCACAACCAGACTAGCCATCCTCGGCTATGTCGTGGAAAACGGAGTCCTGGGCCCAGACCCGGACCGTATGCGCCCCCTCTTAGAACTCCCTCTCCCTCATTGACCCAAGGCCCTCAAACGGTGCTTGGGGTTCTTTTCCTACTACGCCCAGTGGGTCCCTCAATATGCGGACAAAGCCCGCCCACTCTTTAAGGCCACACTTTTCCCCCTGTCGGCTGAGGCTCACCAGGCCTTCAACTGCATCAAGGAGGACATCGCCAAAGCGGCCATGCGGGCGGTGGATGAATCCGTCCCCTTTCCAGGTGGAGAGCGATGCCTCAGAGGTCACTCTTGCAGCCACTTTAAATCAGGCAGGGAGACCAGCCACATTTTTCTCCCGAACCCTCTCCGCTTCGGAACTTCGACACTCCTCAGTCGAAAAGGAAGCACAAGCCATTGTGGAGGCTGTACGTCACTGGAGGCACAGACCAAAGATCGGTTGCCTTCATGTTTGACAACTCGCAAAGGGGCAAAATAAAAAATGATAAAATTCTGAGGTGGAGGATCGAACTCTCCACCTACAAATACGATATTATGTATCGACCGGGGAAGCTCAATGAGCCCCCAGATGCCCTATCCCGCGGCACGTGCGCCAGCGCGCAAGATGACCGCCTGAAAGCTATCCACAATGACCTCTGCCACCCGGGGGTCACCCGGCTCGCCCAATACATTAGAGCCCGAAATCTACCTTTCTCCACTGAGGAGGTAAAAGCCGTCACCAGGGATTGCCCGACCTGCGCGGAGTGCAAACCGCACTTCTATAGACCAGACAGGGCCCACCTGATCAAGGCTTCTCGGCCCTTTGAACGCCTCGCCATCGATTTCAAAGGGCCACTCCCCTCGACCAATCGAAATGTGTACTTCCTAAATGTCATCGGCGAGTTCTCCCGATTCCCCTTTGCTATCCCGTGCCCCGACATGACCTCCCACACAGTCATTAGGGCCCTGCACACAGGGCCGGCCCAAGGCACCGGCAACTCGGGCAGTCGCCCGGGGCGCCATGTGCTTGGGGGCGCCAGAGACTCGGGTCCCGCGCATGCGCAGTTGGGCCGGTGCCAACCAGCGCATGCGCGGTGGCCGCCCTCCCCCAGGGCGGCCCCCTCCGCCCCCCTCCGTCCGCCCCCCCTCCTCCGTCCGCCCCCCCCCTCCGTCCGCCCTCGGCCCCGCCCCCCCCGCCTCGGGCCCGCCCCGTCCGCCTCGGGCCCCCCCCGACCCCCCCGGCCCCGCCCCCCCCCCCGCCCCCCCCTCCCCCGCCCCCCCCCCCCCCCGGCCCCGCCCCCCCGGCCCCGGCCCCCCCCCCCCCGAAGGGCGCCGAAGTTCAGCTTGCCCGGGGCGCCAGCAACCCTAGGGTCGGCGCTGCCTGAACAGCATCTTCACCCTGTTCGGGTTCCCCAGCTACGTACACAGCGACAGGGGTTCGTCCTTCATGAGCGACGAGCTGCGTCAGTAGCTGCTCGACAAGGGAATCGCCTCGAGCAGGACTACCAGCCTTAACCCCAGGGGGAACGGGCAGGTGGGGAGGGAGAACGTGACGGTCTGGAAGACCGTCCTACTGACCCTATGGTCCAGGAATCTCCCAGTCTCCCATTGGCAAGAAGTCCTCCCAGACGCGCTCCACGCTATTAGGTCCCTCTTGTGTACCGCCACCAAGCAGATCCCTCACGAGCGGCTCTTTATCTTTTCCAGGGGTACTACCACGGGGGCTTCACTCCCGGCATGGTTGAAGACACCGGGCCCAGTGCTTCTCAGGAAGCACGTCCGGACCCACAAAGCTGACCCCCTTGTGGAAAAAGTGCTCCTACTACACTCGAACCCCCAATACGCCTTCATAGAGTACCCTGACGGCCGTCAGGACACTGTATCCCTCCGGGACCTAGCGCCTGCAGGGTCGAATCCCACCACTACCACCGCCGAGGTACCCCTCACACTACACCCCACCCAACTCGCAGCGCCCCACGCCCCGCGCGTACCAGTTGGCTACACATGTTCCGCGCGCCCACACCCGCAAGCTCCCAGCGCCCCCACTCTCCGGTCAAACCAGACGGGTATGAGGCTCGGACAGAATCACCCCCGGAGTCCGCCATCGTACCCCAACTGACCGTGATCAGCCGGCCACCAGAAGGGGCTGCAACCCCAGTGCTCCGCCGATCACAACGGACAACTCGACCACCGGACAGGCTCAATCTGTAAACCATCACCCCCGCGGACTTGATTTTTTTACAGGGGGTGAATGTGGTGAATCATAATAGCATAATTCGCACTGTTATCACACATGTTGTACCATGCCTCTGTAAGCTCGGCGCACGAGCAGTTGCGCGGCTCTGCCCCTAGGGGGAGGTGTACTGGGAATGTACGGAAGTTTGTACTGGGCTCCACCCTTGATTCCGCCCATGACTCCTCCCCTCCCACTGGTTGTATAAAGCTTGGCAGTCGGAGTCTGCCTGCCGGTTCATCTAGAGTTCATCTCGTCACAGGCAGGCTCTGTTGTAAGACGATTAAAACCACTGTTCACTTCTAACCTCGTGTCGCGTGAATTGATGGTCTCATCAGAGTTTTAAAATCAAGGCCTTGCTTGACCAAGAGGCAGTGGGGATCAATGAACTCAGGGTGACAGGGGAACGTAACTTGGTGCCACGTTAAGCTCGGAGCAGTAGAGTTGTGGATGATCTCAAGTTTTCAGAGGGTAGAATGTGGGAGACTGGCCAGGCGTGAGTTGGAATAGTCAAATCTAAAGGTAGCGAAGACGTGGGTCTGAAGCTCATCTCAGGGTCCAATGTGACAGCAAGGTTGCAAACAGATTGATTTAGTCTCAGACTGTTGGCCAGGGAGATGGTTGGAGTCAGTAGCTAGGGAACGGACTTTGGAGAGGGGCCACAAACAATTTCTAGATAAAAATGTTAATTAACCTGTTATATCGAGATTAGTTTATTAATACATTTTGCTGGACATGTAGAATAAATGAATACTACGTCACTACAACTATTGCCTTATTGTGTTTGGTTTAACCTGCCCAAACACTCCAGTCACGTACATTGCAATCAGGTTCAGGAGGAAGCTGCGTCATAAAAACACAATTGAAGTTCTGGGAACTTTGAAACTTTGGTGTGGGATAATTTTAGTGTGAGGAGGATTGGAAACTCCCAAGCGGTGACAGTAACATTCAGAGTTAAGTGTGTGTGGAGCAGACCTCTGTGAGCACAGGGCGGCACGCACGGCACTTCCCTGGCACTGTGCCTATTTCCCAGTCCGATCGAAACCATTCTACAATGAGCAACAAAGCTAAACTCTGCGCCCATTGCAGCTGGCAGGTATAATAATCATTTATTGTCACAAGTAAGCTTCAATGAAGTTACTGTGAAAAGCCCCTAGTCGCCACATCCCGGCACCTGTTTAGGGAGGCCAGTGTGGGAATTGAACCCGCGCTGCTTACCTTGTTCTGCATTGCAAGCCAGCTGTTTAGCCCACTGTGCTAAACACCAGACCAGCAGCAGCACAGGCTAAGAGTGCAAACATAGTTCCATGAAATTAAAAATGGATTAATTATTTTCATTAATTCTGGAGGCAGCTTCAGCTTTGAAGAGACAATCAATTTGCTAACCTATTGGACTGACACCCTTGACATTTACAAAGCTGGAGCATTTCAGAGAGAAATATTTGTTGGAGAAAATATTTTGGATAGCAAATCATTGGGATATGTGAGACGTAAATACCATAATTCAAGCAAGGGATATTGGTTCTGAACTAGAAAGCTTAAGTATTATTTTATGCGCTGAAATTAATTAAAAAAATGACAAGATGATTACAGATGAGAAAGGTTAGTTGACCCCTCTCTATTCCTCCATCCCGGTACGCTCTCACACATCGCTGCAGCTGGGACACATCGAGGATCTTGCCAGCCGGATGAAGAGCCAGCGAGAGGACCATGCTGCCTCTGTTCTGGAAAACCTGCCGAACCACTAGCCAACCACTAGGGGCAGCACGTTAGCACAGTGCTTTCACAGCTCCAGGGTCACAGGTTCGATTCCCAGATTAGGTCACTGTCTGTTCTCCCCGTGTGTGCGTAGATTTCTTCCGGGTGCTTGGGTGGGGTGCTTTTTCCAGGGGCCAGTGATTGGCCGAGTGGCCTCCCTTTGTACTGTAAAAGTTTATGAGTTTGGTTTGCAGGGTGGGGGTTATGATCTCTGTGGGCCCCCGCTTCCTGATCCCCAGTCCCTTGATCAGGCACTGAGTGTCTCTGATCCTGTGACACCCCAGCCTTATGGGAGCTGACAAGTCCCCCCAGCACCCCGCAAATCTTTCACTGCCATGCAAGCTACAGGGTGGCTGGCCCATCACCTCTGGGTTGATACCAGCCGCAATGAGCTGCAGCCACTTAAGGGCCTCAATTATAAGCGGGATAGGAAATTCCACATGGGCCTTCCCACGGAGGCGGGATGGCTGGGCGCTTTGGGAATGTCACCATCCCATTGAATTAAATCCCCTTCCTGCAACCAGTGAGAACAGAAGATTCCACCCTGACTTCCTGCTAAACATGTTCCACTGGGGCTAAACATGTCACAATTTTGATTCAATATAACGTGTTCGACACTTCCAAGCTTCGCAGGCTGGGAGGTCACATTTGATCATCTCCTTGATGATACTGAATGGAAAGTTCTTGATGAACCAACACACACATGAACACCAAGTGCAGGTGTTCAGATGATTGGACCCTGGCAGTGGGGCCGCCAGAACTCCATTGCTGAGCCCACAGCAGAATTCCCCGACTTTCACCCACCTCGAAGGACAATGCAGAGAGTTCAACCGAATGTACACAGGCCCAAAGGTGTGGCTACCTGCTCCACAAGAGGAAGATCTGGGACCACCCAAAGTGTGATTGGGGCAATGAATCCCAGACTATTGAACGCACCATAACAAGCTACCAGTAAGATCTGCTGCTTGAGGCAACCCCTCCCTACACTCAGGAAATGTGTTAAATGGAAAGACAAGCTGAACATCCCATCATAAACATTTCCCATCGTACGAATCATTGGACAGAAACTTTGTAACCACAAACGTGAACTTTGCTTCCAGTTCTAATCAATAGAGTTGGCAATGTTTATAATTAACAATTCCATTTTCGCGAAATAGTTACCTGCTCTGAATGAAGCGGGAAATATTGGCAAATATCACAAAAGAAACACTGTGGAGTTAAAAAAAGGATATATTTAAGTAACTCCTTTCACACTGGCTACAGGTTTATCATTGCAGAGCTTACTGTGAAATAATGCTTCACCTTGTATTATTCAGCTTAACCTCATCCTTTAAGGGATAAAAATTATGTCACTAACACTTGAAATAATGTGGACATCATAAAACACCTAATTTAACCTACAGGTCTTATTTAATTTTGTCTTGTATCATAATTATTAAAGAAACAACATTTATATTTTTCTTCCACTGATCATATCAAAAATAACTATGAACAAAGACTGAGAAAACCCCGGTATAGCTCTTGTTTTTTTCCCTAACCGTTACCTTCTCGTGCCTTGAAGATAGTTTCCACAAGACGTTAGAATGGCCGATTTCCCCTTTTCCTGCCTGATCATAAATCATTATTTGTAATGTAGAGAGGAGAATCGGGCAGCACGGTAGCGTAGTGGTTAGCACAATTGCTTCACAGCTCCAGGGACCCAGGTTCAATTCCCGGCTTGGGTCACTGTCTGTGCAGAGTCTGCACGTTCTCCCCGTGTGTGAGTGGGTTTCCTCCGGGTGCTCCGGTTTCCTCCCACAGTCCAAAGATGTGCAGGTTAGGTGGATTGGGCCATGCTCAATTTCTCTTAGTGTCCAAAATTGCCCTTCGCGTTGGGTGGGGTTACTGGGTTATGGGGATAGGGTGGAAGTGTGGGGTTGGGTAGGGTGCTCTTTCCAAGAGCCGGTGCAGTCTCGATGGGCCAAATGGCCTCCTTCTGCACTTTGAATTTTCTGAAATCTATAGGGAAAATCATGAAGGAACCTTCTCTAACTTCATTAATTAACCAGGAAGGTTCTGGTTGCTGCACAACCTTTCTGGCGGAATGTCCTGATTGTGTTGTTCTCAGGCGATGTTCTTGGGCCCTGTCCCCTGCATCTACCCTGACGTCCCTCACTGAAATTAATGTCTTCCTTCTGTTTCCTGTTTGGGTTGATTGTGGAGATAAATTGCTCACTGAAAGAAAGCTCATTCTCATCTTCTGTTATTTGACAGCAAAATATATGACCTCAATGTCCACTTTATGCAGGTTAAGATGTTACTCTGAATTTATTTACAATAAAGATTACACAGAAGAGGAAAACTTGTCAAATTAATAAATAGCACATTGTTTCTACAAATGAGTTGATTTATTAAAATTCATTCATGGGATGTAGGCATTTATTGCCCATACCTAATTGCCCTTCAGAAGGTGGTGGTGAGCTGCCTTCTTGAACCGCTGCAGTTCTTGAGGTGTAGGTACACCCATAGTGCTGTTAGGGAGGGAGTTCCAGGATTTTGATCCAGCGACAGTGAAGTAACGGCCGATATATTTCCAGGTCAGGGCGGTGAGTGACTTGGAGGGGAACCTCCAGGTGGTGGGGTTCCCAGGTACTTGCTGCTCTTCACCATGAGTTCTTTGAGGTGAAATGGATGAACTTTCTTTTTCCCGAGCTATATTGTGCTGAGGTCAATCAAATACACTCATGGAGGGGTAAACCTCCAAGGCTGTTGGCGGCAGGCTTGGGGGTGAGTGGGATGGGAATGTCCCAGAAAATGATGTTGATCCCAATGTGATCTGACCCTTTGCTGGATTTTCCAGTCTTAGGATTGAAGAAAAACCTGAATCTGTCCGGTAAGTAATTAAGAAAGGAATGAGGTTGTTAGGAATGCAATTAGGAACACTGAGCTGGAATTTCCCATGCTTCCTGACCTGTCAATAACTTGCTAGCATCATCAAGGTGGGTTCACATTGGAAAGGTTTCTTCTGTGAACCTAACAGAACCTTATACTGAGGAGTTCCAGCTGTGGGTATTGCACCACTTGCTGCCTTCTCCTGCCTCTTGCCTCTCTGCTGCTCCAGCAGGAAGGAGATGAACCCCTGACACGTAGTCCACAGGAAGAGGATCTGCTTTCCCGACACGTCGCAGTGCCAGTGCCTCAGGAGGCTAACACGGTCACGTCAGGCTGTTGCTGACATCTTCAGCCTCCTGGAACAAGGTCACCTTCCCAATGCACCAAGAGAACACACATTGCTGTCCACCTGTTAGTGTAGGGGCACCGCTATAACCCCCCCCCCCCCCCCCCCCCCCCCCCCACCACCCTGGCTCTCTGTCTCTCACCTAATTGTGCGTGCTTCCTCTGCTTGTGTGTGGAGGAGAGATTGATACTATTTGTGGAAGTGCCTGTGAGGTATGGATGCAACATAGTGAGTGAGATCCTGACTGTTAACTGCTCAGAGGGTGGGTGCAGGCTCGATGGGCCCAATGGCCTCTATCTGCCCTGTAGGGATTCTATGAATATGTTTCATTATTGTAAAACATTTTGCACTGAGGAAGTATTTCAACACCATGTTATTTGGACTGTTTCATTTTGAAGGTTTATTGTTAATCCAGTGTAATCATAGAATCTACAGTCCAGAATGAGGTCATTCAGCCCATCAAGTCAGCACCGGCCCTTGGAAAGAGCACTCCGCCCAAGCCCACGCCTCCACCCTATCCCCGTAACCCCACCTAGTCTTTTAGACACTAAGGAGCAATTTAGCATGGCCACTCCGCCTAACCTGCACATCTTTGGACTGTGGGAGGAAACCGGAGCACCCGGAGGAAACTCACGTAGACACGGGGAGAACGTGCAGACTCCACACAGGGAGTGACCCGAGCCGGGAATCGAACCTGGGACCCTGGAGCTGTGAGGCAACTGTCTATCATGCCGCAAGGCATGGAATCCTAATTTACTTAAAAGGTAGACAGCAACTTCTATTCGAAAAGCACAGCAAATATGGTCAAAATATCTTGTACGGTTATGTGTGAATATATTGATATTCTGTTAATTTTAATGGATTGGCACCGTTTCAATTGGAGGAACTTTATTTGCATGTTTAAGTGTACACAGGAGGGTTACATTTTACCAATTTCAACACTATTACAGAAGTTAAGGGTTTAATTTATTGAAATGCTCCTTACTTTGTGTCTTTACTTTGTCTGAATCACAAACATGATTTAATTACCCATCATTTTCAACCCACTGAAAATGTAATTGCTCAAGAAAATCAAATTGAAATGAGTCAAAATAATTTTATGGATCCTTGAAAATGGAAATTCATTCTTACCATATTTGATTTGGTTACATTTATCTGAAAATACTTTGGAGTTTTTGAAAAGTTGGCGAAGAATGAGTGCAAACCAGCCGAACGCTATTCTTGAATTTAAGTATCGCTTGGCCTACAGAATAGACTGATTAATGTGCTCCTTTTGAATTGGCTCCATTGTTTTTGCCAACTGCAGTTACCAAATGTCTTTCTAATGATGTCCATCAATAAAACTGCTTTTGGAAAAGGACATGTTTACTCTGGATTCTGAAGAGCGCCCTGATCTTAAGTCAACCCTACAAACCCTACCCCCCCCCAACTCCCCCCCCCCCCCCCCCCAATCATTGTCATCAGGCTCCCCACCCTATGTTAACCAGTTTTTCTTCCCCCCCCCCCAATCAATGAGTTTATTAAACATTTTGCTACCTGAGAGCCCTGGGGAAAAATGAAAAAGCAAGTGGATCAAACAAAGTGAATTATTTTGTGTCCTGCTGCATTCGAGTCTGATTCTGTAGAGATTTATTATTTACATGCTCACACAAGCGAACTACTCGAGCATTTGAGAAGCCTTTGACGGACCCTTTGTGCTTCATCATGTGATCCCCAGAATATGGTACTGGAAAATAAAACATAGGCTGTGTCACTCATTAAATACGTTTTAGATTAGCTGCTGGTGTGTAAGTATTGAAATGATAATATTGGTAATGATGGTTAAAAGATTCCCTCATGGTGCCCCAGGTTTAGTTACTGTTTGAATCTCATTGTTCCTCTGTACTAAGTGGTAAATAATGGGAGGAATGTTGTGGAGCTGACCGGGTTATTGGCAATTGTTCAGAGTGTTGGCAAGATCCTTGCATTACCTCGGGAAGGCCTGCCTCACCTTGTGCCAATCAGGTGTAGCATAAGGGTGTTTGGGTTAGTAAGGGTTAATGTGGGACTGGGGAAACGGTACTGCCGACATGATGTTGCAGGGAGTCGCATGTTGGCAGACAGCATGTAAAGAGAGTTTGCGAAAGGTTAACATGAAGATAGCACCTGGCTAGGGCTATACATTGAATTTTATATATTATAATGTATATAGTGTGTTAACAATAAACAGTCATTTTTGCCAACCGGCCATCCTTCGGGACCCACACCGGCCGACTCTTGTGACCCACACCGGCCGACCTTCGCAACAACCCACTTACCTTTAATGTGACAGGTGAGCCTGCTTGGTCCTCACGATCTCACTTGCTTTGTCATTCCATAAGACATAGGAGCAGAATTAGACCACTCGGCCCATCGAGTCTGCTACACCATTCAATCATGGCTGATATTTTCTCATCCCCATTCTTCTGCCTTCTCCCCATAACCCCTGGTCCCCTTATTAATCAAGAACCTATCTATCTCTGTCTTAAAAACACTCAGTGATTTGGCCTCCACAGCCTTCTGCGGCAAAGAGTTCCACAGATTTACCACCCTCTGGCTGAAGAAATTCCTCCTCATCTCCGTTTTAAAGGATCGTCCCTTTAGTCTGAGATTGTCTAATTTGCTTCTAGTTTTTCTTACAAGTGGAAACATCCTCTCCACGTCCACTCTATCCAGGCCTCGTGGTATCCTGCAAGTTTCAATAAGATCATCCCTCATCCTTCTAAACTCCAACGTCTACAGACCCAGAGTCCTCAACCGTTCCTCATATTCAATGTTACATTCTGATAATGACGTTCGCTGATGATTTAAGATCGCTGCATCCGTTGAAAAAATAAAGAGGCTTGTCCTCAAACTCACCCTGTTTAGTCTTCCAATGTCTTTGAAGTTTTGAGGGTTTTGAACTTTCATTTGCCAGTGCTTCCTTGCACGCCAGCGTTTGTCCAGGCGCTCAATCACCTAGCCCTAAAATAGATTAACCTGGCCACAGGAGGTGTACAACTCATAGGATTATAACTTTCAATAATCTTTATTGTCACAGGTAGGCTTACATTAACACTGCAATGAAGTTACTGTGAAAAGCCCCTAGTCGCCACACAATTAGAAAGTAGGCTGCTCTTTCTAAGAGCCGGAGGAGACTCGATGGGCCAAATGGCTTTTTCTGCACTGTAAATTCTATGATTCTATGAAAACTTCTAACGCCAGAGTAACTATTTAAAAAACATAGAGCCAGTCTCACACAGGACACCCCACACACAACCCCCCCCCAACCCCCCCCACACCTGGGGGCCCCCTACACACAGTCCAAACACCCACTGCCCCCCCCGGACTGTTCCCCTCTTGAACTGTTCCCCCTCACTCCTGGACTGACCCCCTTCCCTTGGATTGAACCCCCTTCTCCCACTCAGTCTGACCACCCCCCCCCAGACTGAGGCCCATCTGGATTGAATGCCATCCCAGACTGACCCACCTTCCTACCTCCATCCCTCCTTCGTTCCCAGTCTGACCTTCCAACCACCGGGTCTGGCTAAACCTCCCCCCCCCCCCCCCGCCCCCAACCCTGCCAAGGCGCCCCCTCCATTCTACACAAACACAGGGGCCCACTAATGCAGGGAGGTTATGAAAGACATGGCAAGGTTAAATTCATAATGTCATATTTGTGAAGATAATGGTGGAGCGACACAAATTAACCAACAACCTGTGCTGATTGCCCTGTCACAGGGTGTCACAGGGTGTCACAGGGCGTCACAGGGCATCACAGGGCATCACAGGGTGTCACAGGGCATCACAGGGCATCACAGGGCGTCACAGGGTGTCACAGGGCATCACAGGGCATCACAGGGTGTCACAGGGTGTCACAGGGCGTCACAGGGCATCACAGGGCATCACAGGGTGTCACAGGGCATCACAGGGCATCACAGGGCGTCACAGGGTGTCACAGGGCATCACAGGGCATCACAGGGTGTCACAGGGCATCACAGGGCATCACAGGGTGTTGCAGGGTGTCACAGGGCAAGACAGGGTGTTGCAGGGTGTCACAGGGTGTCACAGGGCGTCACAGGGTGTCACAGGGTGTCACAGGGTGTCACAGGGCATCACAGGGTGTCACAGGGTGTCACAGGGCATCACAGGGTGTCGCAGGGTGTCGCAGGGCATCACAGGGTGTCACAGGGCGTCGCAGGGTGTCGCAGGGCATCACAGGGTGTCACAGGGCGTTGCAGGGTGTCACAGGGCGTCGCAGGGTGTCACAGGGCATCGCAGGGTGTCACAGGGTGTCGCAGGGTGTCGCAGGGTGTCACTGGGCATCACAGGGTGTCACAGGGCATCGCAGGGTGTCACAGGGCGTCGCAGGGTGTCGCAGGGTGTCACAGGGCATTGCAGGGTGTCACAGGGTGTCACAGGGTGTCACAGGGCGTCACAGGGCATCACAGGGTGTCACAGGGTGTCACAGGGCGTCACAGGGCATCACAGGGTGTCACAGGGTGTCACAGGGCGTCACAGGGCATCACAGGGCATCACAGGGTGTCACAGGGCATCAGAGGGCATCACAGGGCGTCACAGGGTGTCACAGGGCGTCACAGGGCATCACAGGGTGTCACAGGGCATCACAGGGCATCACAGGGTGTCACAGGGCATCACAGGGCATCACAGGGTGTTGCAGGGTGTCACAGGGCAAGACAGGGTGTTGCAGGGTGTCACAGGGTGTCACAGGGCGTCACAGGGTGTCACAGGGTGTCACAGGGTGTCACAGGGCATCACAGGGTGTCACAGGGTGCCACAGGGCATCACAGGGTGTCGCAGGGTGTCGCAGGGCATCACAGGGTGTCACAGGGCGTCGCAGGGTGTCGCAGGGCATCACAGGGTGTCACAGGGCGTTGCAGGGTGTCACAGGGCGTCGCAGGGTGTCACAGGGCATCGCAGGGTGTCACAGGGTGTCGCAGGGTGTCGCAGGGTGTCACTGGGCATCACAGGGTGTCACAGGGCATCGCAGGGTGTCACAGGGCGTCGCAGGGTGTCGCAGGGTGTCACAGGGCATTGCAGGGTGTCACAGGGTGTCACAGGGTGTCACAGGGCGTCACAGGGCATCACAGGGTGTCACAGGGTGTCACAGGGCGTCACAGGGCATCACAGGGTGTCACAGGGTGTCACAGGGCATCACAGGGTGTTGCAGGGTGTCACAGGGCGTCACAGGGTGTCACAGGGCATCACAGGGTGTCACAGGGTGTCGCAGGGTGTCACAGGGTGTCACAGGGTGTCACAGGGCGTCACAGGGTGTCACAGGGTGTCACAGGGTGTCACAGGGCGTCGCAGGGTGTCACAGGGCATCACAGTGTGTCACAGGGCGTCGCAGGGTGTCAGAGTGTCACAGGGTGTCACAGGGCGTCGCAGGGTGTCACAGGGTGTCACAGGGTGTCACAGGGTGTCACAGGGCATCACAGTGTGTCACAGGGTGTCACAGGGCGTCGCAGGGTGTCACAGGGTGTCGCAGGGTGTCAGAGTGTCACAGGGTGTCACAGGGTGTCACAGGGCATCACAGTGTGTCACAGGGCGTCACAGGGTGTCACAGGGTGTCACAGGGTGTCACAGGGCATTGCAGGGCATCACAGTGTGTCACAGGGCGTCGCAGGGTGTCGCAGGGTGTCAGAGTGTCACAGGGTGTCACAGGGCATCACAGTGTGTCACAGGGTGTCACAGGGCGTCGCAGGGTGTCACAGGGTGTCGCAGGGTGTCACAGGGTGTCACAGGGTGTCGCAGGGTGTCGCAGGGTGTCAGAGTGTCACAGGGTGTCACAGGGCATCACAGGGTGTCACAGGGCGTCACAGGGTGTCACAGGGTGTCGCAGGGTGTCACAGGGTGTCACAGGGTGTCACAGGGTGTCACAGGGCATCACAGGGTGTCACAGGGTGTCGCAGGGTGTCAGAGTGTCACAGGGTGTCACAGGGCATCACAGGGTGTCACAGGGTGTCACAGGGCGTCGCAGGGTGTCACAGGGTGTCGCAGGGTGTCACAGGGTGTCACAGGGTGTCAGAGTGTCACAGGGTGTCACAGGGCATCACAGTGTGTCACAGGGTGTCACAGGGCGTCGCAGGGTGTCACAGGGTGTCGCAGGGTGTCACAGGGTGTCGCAGGGTGTCACAGGGTGTCACAGGGTGTCGCAGGGTGTCGCAGGGTGTCAGAGTGTCACAGGGTGTCACAGGGCATCACAGGGTGTCACAGGGTGTCACAGGGTGTCACAGGGCGTCACAGGGTGTCACAGGGTGTCGCAGGGTGTCACAGGGTGTCACAGGGTGTCACAGGGCATCACAGGGTGTCACAGGGTGTCGCAGGGTGTCAGAGTGTCACAGGGTGTCACAGGGCATCACAGGGTGTCACAGGGTGTCACAGGGCGTCGCAGGGTGTCAGAGTGTCACAGGGTGTCACAGGGCATCACAGGGTGTCACAGGGTGTCACAGGGTGTCACAGGGTGTCGCAGGGTGTCGCAGGGTGTCAGAGTGTCACAGGGTGTCACAGGGCATCACAGGGTGTCACAGGGTGTCACAGGGTGTCACAGGGCGTCACAGGGTGTCACAGGGTGTCGCAGGGTGTCACAGGGTGTCACAGGGTGTCACAGGGCATCACAGGGTGTCACAGGGTGTCGCAGGGTGTCAGAGTGTCACAGGGTGTCACAGGGCGTCGCAGGGTGTCACAGGGTGTCACAGGGCATCACAGGGCGTCGCAGGGTGTCACAGGGTGTCACAGGGTGTCACAGGTCGTCGCAGGGTGTCACAGGGTGTCACAGGGTGTCACAGGGTGTCACAGGTCGCCGCAGGGTGTCACAGGGTGTCACAGGGCGCCGCAGGGCATTGCAGGGTGTCACAGGGTGTCACAGGGTGTCACAGGGCATCACAGGGCGTCGCAGGGTGTCACAGGGTGTCTCTATTTCCCATCACAGGGTGTCACAGGGCATCACAGGGTGTCACAGGGCATCACAGGGTGTCACAGGGCATCACAGGGTGTCACAGGGTGTCACAGGGCATTACAGGGCATCGCAGGGTGGCACATGGTGTCTCTATTTCCCATCACAGGGTGTCACAGGGCATCACAGGGTGTCACAGGGTGTCACAGGGTGTCACAGGGTGTCACAGGGCGCCGCAGGGCATCGCAGGGTGTCACAGGGTGTCACAGGGTGTCACAGGGCATCGCAGGGTGTCACAGGGCATCACAGGGTGTCACAGGGCATCACAGGGTGTCACAGGGTGTCACAGGGTGTCACAGGGCGTCGCAGGGTGTCACAGGGCATCACAGGGCATCGCAGGGTGTCACAGGGTGTCGCAGGGTGTCACAGGGTGTCTCTATTTCCCATCACAGGGTGTCACAGGGCATCACAGGGCGTTGCAGGGTGTCACAGGGAATCACAGGGTGTCACAGGGTGTCACAGGGTGTCACAGGGTGTCACAGGGCATCACAGGGCGTTGCAGGGTGTCACAGGGAATCACAGGGTGTCACAGGGTGTCACAGGGTGTCGCTATTTCCCATCACAGGTAACCAGCTGATTTATGCATTAATAATAGGTGAGTACTTTAGATGGTATTATGTTTTTGGAAGAATTCATTCCATTATCTCCACAGCTGGCAGCAACTCTGCTCTTCTTTAAATTCATCCAAACCCTTCCTTTTATTTGTAAGCTCTCTCTCACTGCTCCTCAGTACAATAGATAATCAGGAAATCCATTCTTACTCTTCACTGCAACTCCTCCGAAAGGGCACAATCTTTGGCTCATATGATGCCTCCTAAGTCTGGTTGCTAGGCTGCAGGAATATATGCTGCAATTCCCGACAATAACATTGTCGAAAGCGATTCAGATCAACAAAACCCTTTAAATAAAGAATAGCATGAACTGAATTACAAGTTACAATTCTGATCCAATATGTAAGCATTGTTCACAAGCCTCATTGACATGAGCGATGTATTGTTGAAACATTAATTTAATATTGTGTCTGATCTTTCACTATGCATGAAGTTTTATTTATTGTCCAGATCAATTCATCCATTTATGCTGCATAATTTCACATAGATTTGGTTACTTAGTGAGAGAATTTTAAGTGTTTTATTATAGCATGTCGTGTTGCTGCAACATCATTTGATGTTGAACCCGGTGACATAACCAAAAAATTAAATTGTTAGTTTGTTAATTATGACTAAGATAAAATGATCACTTTGCATTATGGATAAATTATACTGGCAATCTGATATTTCAGTTTGAAGTAAATTGTGCATGGCTGCGTGCTATCTGCCGATCCCACACTCTGCTTATTGATGTAAAGCCGTTATTGAGTGCAAATCAATATTTGACAAAATAACAAAGAAATTGTTTTGACTCTGCTAAAATAGGTAAAAACAATTTATCAATCTAATTCTTTGGTTCATCTCCTCCCACGTCACAAAGAATGGATTTAGGGGCAGCACGGTAGCATGGTGGTTAGCATAAATGCTTCACAGCTCCAGGGTCCCAGGTTCGGTTCCCGGCTGGGTCACTGTCTGTGCGGAGTCTGCACATCCTCCCCGTGTGTGCGTGGGTTTCCTCCGGGTGCTCCGGTTTCCTCCCACAGTCCAAAGATGTGCGGGTTAGGTGGATTGGCCATGCTAAATTGCCCGTAGTGTCCTAAAAAGTAAGGTTGGGGGGGGGGTTTGGATAACGGGTGGATACGTGGGTTTGAGTAGGGTGATCATTGCTCGGCACAACATCGAGGGCCGAAGGGCCTGTTCTGTGCTGTACTGTTCTATGTTCTATGTTCTAATAGTTCAGGTTAAAGGAAAGAAGATGAGAAAGAAAAATGTGAAGTATTTTGATGATGGTCTCTGCCATCACGTGACCCCCTCCCGTCCCCAGTTGCAGTACGCTGGGGTTTCAGTCATTGTTTTCTGCCTGGCTGTTCAGAACATGCTGAGGATTTGGGCGAATTGGGGGGGGGGGGGGCATGATAGCACAGTGGTTAGCACGGTTGCTTCACAGCTCCAGGGTCGCTGGTTCGATTCCCGGCTTGGGTCACTGTCTGTGCGGAGTCTGCACGTTCTCCCCGTGTCTGTGTGGGTTTCCTCCGGGTGCTCCGGTTTCCTCCCACAAGTCCCGAAAGACGTGCTGTTAGGTGAATTGGACAATCTGAATTCTCCCTCCGTGTACCCGAACATGCGTCGGAATGTGGTGACGAGGGGATTTTCAGTAACTTGATTGCAATGTTAATGTAAGCGTACTTGTGATAATACAGCTTATTAAAAAAAGAAAGCAGGTTCTCTCTGAATGGAACAATTGTCAGTTGGTCAGCTTTAGAACAGATCCTGGTGTTGAAGCATGTCTCTGTGAATAGAGCAGAGATTTTGTTACTGTGTGTGTTATACAGTTGGGAAGAACATGGGACTGAAGACGGTGATGGTGTGGGGTTTCGAATAGGACAAGATCCATTGCTGCTGTTCCAGTGTCACCAGAGCCAACCAGAATGTTTCAAGGGGACAGAGCAGGGAGACACGGAGGATTCTGTGCCAGTGTCATGACCTGATTGCGAGAGAGTTCATAGATGTATGAATTGTTAATGTTAGCCATGTCCGGGGCCATCAGATCGAATATGGCTGATGGTGAATGCGACACAAGGGTCTGGAGGATTGAGTGGGAAGTATGAGATCCAACATAGTGGGACAGAGTTGGAAAGACTGTGAAATTACACATGGTACCATATTTGTTCAGGAAGTAATGCGAGTGTTTGTAATGACACAAGGCGATCTCCATCGTATTGACTATTTAAAATGAAATATATCTTTTTGCATGAAATATCCTTTGCCTGGTAATTAATGTTTGACTCACAGAACCAGAGAATCCCTACAGTACAAAAGGAGTCCATTCTGCCCATCGAATCTGCCCGCACCCTCCGAAAGAGCACCCACCCAGGCCCACTCCCCCGCCCTATCCCTGCAACACCAGCTAACCCTTGAACACTAAGGGGCAACTTATCATAGCCAATCCACCTAACCGGCACATCTTTGGACTGTGGGAGGAAACCGGAGCACCCGGAGGAAACCCACGCAGACACGGGGAGAATGTGTAGACTCCGCACAGACAGCGACCCAAGGTTGGAATCAAACCCGGATCCCTGCCGTTGTGAAGCGGCAGTGCTAACCACTGTGCCACCGTGCCGCCCGTATGTTTAGTTTAGTTGATTTCTTTGAGTGAAATCTTGATTTCTTTCCATTTGTGTTGTGGGAATTCATCTCTTTATAAAAGGCTATTGGTCTCTACGGGGATTGAAAGACACAACAGCGCCCGGGATTCCTTAGTGACTGTTCAAATATGATGCGGTTAATCAAAGCAACTGATATTTGGAAATTTGTCTCATCAAATGATTGACTGTAGTCAGCTGAGAAAAAATTCAAGCTCTGTAACACCTGCCACATAACCTCTTGGCATCTGATGGTCGTTACTGGATCATCCAGTGCCAATCTGGCACACCCCAATCATATTGCTGCCACTCTCAAACTTCTCATTTGAGATGTTTACAAGGGTAAGAATCTTAATGAGGAGAATCCTGATTGATGTACTCTCGTTTTCAGGGAACGGACATTCACAAGTTACCAAAACAGGAAATGCTGGATTAACCCCGGAGGTCTGGCATCATCTCTGGAGGGAGAAACAAAGTTGACGTTTTGAGTCCATGTGACCCACCTTCAGAACTCACAGGTTATGTTTGCTGAGGGCCTTTGGCAGCAAGTTTGGAATTGTACACAATCCTCTTCCATCCACATCTCCGACCCACTCACACACCCACTGACAATACGTTGCTCAAGAATTTCAATGCTCCAGCGCCAAATTCCCAATAAAATATTGGTGTATTCTGTTTCTTAGTTTATCTGCTTAATCATTAATCTGAGAAGCAGTTCAGCCGCCTAACAAAGCCCCCTCTAATTTACAGAGATACACTCTCACTGAAATCCTCCCCCTCGGCAGACAGAGCTATTCCCCTCCCAAAACTTTCTCAGTGCAACAGTTAATCTGTCTCCCTGTAATCTTTGTGAAAACTCTGACTGGCGAGACCATCACCTTTGAAGTGGAGCCCAGTGACACCATTGAAAATGTCAAGGCCAAGATTTAAGATAAGGAAGGAATCCCACCTGATCAGCAACGGATGTTGCCTGGTATGGAGGGAAAATCTTAAGAGGAAAGGCTGATGGACTTGAGGTTGTTTTCGTTAGAGAGAAGAAGGTTAAGAGGTGACTTAATAGAGGCATACAAAATGATCAGAGGGTTAGATAGGGTGGACAGTGAGAGCCTTCTCCCGCAGATGGAGGTGGCTAGCACGAGGGGACATAGCCATAAATTGAGGGGTAATAGATATAGGACAGAGGTCAGAGGTAGGTTTTTTACGCAAAGAGTGGTGAGGCCGTGGAATGCCCTACCTGCAACAGTAGTGAATTCGCCAACATTGAGGGCATTTAAAAGTTTATTGGATAAGCATATGGATGATAATGGCATAGTGTAGGTTAGATGGCCTTTAGTTTTTGACTTCCCATGTCGGTGCAACATCGTGGGCCGAAGGGCCTGTACTGCGCTGTATCGTTCTATGTTCTATGTTTGATTTTTGCAGACAAACAACTGGAAGATGGTCGCACCCTGTCTGACTACAACATCCAGAAAGAATCAACTTTGCATTTGGTACTGTGTCTGAGAGGGGGCACTTGTTAAACTACTGTCATACTTAGCTTCATTGTTGTGGGTAGTCGCCTTGCTTTAGCTTAAGTTCATTAAAGTGTGTTCCCATGTCATTCAAAATAAAATTGTTGCAAGCTTAAAAAAAAAACGGTCTCCCTGTAACTCTTTCCCTAATTCATAGAGCTGTCCTCCAATAATTCTCACCTCAGTTTACATTCCACCCCTTTACTTCATTGATAAATCTTCTCCCTGTACCTGCCATCCCCAATCCATGCCGTTGCTCCGACCTCCCAATGCATCCTAGAGGCACCACACTCACTCTCTCCCCTGCCACCCACTCTACCACAGCACCTGTACAGTTCACACCTGCCACATCAGAGATTTACTTTGCTGTAACCAACTCTTCCAGTGTCCACCATCTACAAGATGCACTGCAGGAACTCGCCAAGGTTCCTTACACAACACCTTCTAACCTCATGACCACTACCATCTAGAAGGACAAGAACAGCAGATACCTGGGAACCCCACCACCTGGAGGCTCCCCTCCAAGTCACTCACCACCCTGACTG
The DNA here is from genome assembly GCF_902713615.1 of Scyliorhinus canicula. Taxonomy (NCBI): domain Eukaryota; kingdom Metazoa; phylum Chordata; class Chondrichthyes; order Carcharhiniformes; family Scyliorhinidae; genus Scyliorhinus; species Scyliorhinus canicula. Next base: position 4,110,361 of record NC_052160.1, on the reverse strand, counting down.
GGAAATATATCGGCCGTTCCTTCACTGTCGCTGGGGCAACATCCTGGAAATCCCTCACTAACAGCACAGTGGGTGTACCTACACCACTACAGCGGTTCAAGATGACATCTCACCACCACCTTCAGGGGCAATTAGGGATGGGTATTAAACGCTGGCCTCACCAGTGATCCCGACATCCCTTTAATAAATAAATAAATAATTCACAGAGCTGTTTAGTTCATCAATCTCCACCGAAACATGAAGAACTATTTATCAGACTTTCACATTTCAAGAAAGAAGCTTTCATCCCCCCCCCCCCCCCCCCCCCCTCCTCCCCCCCCCCTCCTCCCCCCGATGCCGCTGTTCATTGAGACAACCTGACCGAGGGATTGGTTCAAAGCAACCTACTGGTCACATGGTCACAGGGATTATTCCCTGCACCCTGCATTGTAACAGAGAATCAGGGAGAAGAGATCTAAGCATTTCATAAGACTGCAGGCGACCAACGTGTGCAAGAAATGACTGACTGCAACCACATTGCATTGTATTCAGAATTGGATGTGCACATCAATGGTGAAAGATCCCACACTTTGATCCTATGCTGCTGCTCAATATTCCCTCTATTCTACCAAGGTCATTGGCTGGTAGTTGACAGCTTGGGATAACATACATGTCCTGGGCATGTAGGTCATGACCCGGTGGTCACAGAGGCTGAGAAGTTGTGGAATTGAAGTTACTATGGCTCTGATTGAGCAGGACTGTCACATAGAGCCTCCACTACCCCGAGCCGTTTCCAGGAGCTCTATGGTACAGCCACGAGCAGCTCTCCTAATTGGTGGCTTCTTGCTGCTTTCTCTATTGCATCGAACCTCAGGAAGCAAGGAAGAGATTCAGAAGGCTGAAGATGATGAGGAAGATGAGGGCGATGCCCGAACTGGTGGCAGCAATTAATGAAGACGAGATGGAACTGGGCCCCTTTCACCATTTGCTTCCATCCTACCCAATCTCTTACCACCTTGAAAGCACAAAGCTTTGATCCAACATTGTTTGCAAGTTAGCACACCGAACCATTCAGACAAGACCAACAACACACAACAAAAAAAATCCTTAATTTCATTACTCCACAGAATTAACAACAGTAGCCAATTGCAATCGGCCTCTCACAAAGTCCTGGGTATGACTTCTGCGTCCTCCTGAATCCACACTGACAAGGTCACTCCCTGCGTCAGGGTTTTCTTGATTGTGGTAGTCACCACTAACTGTATATTAGATGTAGTAACTGTATATTAGATGTAGTATGGTAAGGCTCCTGTACTAGGGATACAGGGGTAAATCCCTGCCTGCTGGCTCCGCCCAGTAGGCAGCGTATATATGTGCGTGCATACCCATTCTGGCAGCAGCTACAGGAGGCTACACATCTCAGCTCAATAAAGCCTCGATCATTCTCTACTCTCGCCTTTGTAGCCATGATGTGGAGATGCCGGCGTTGGACTGGGGTGAGCACAGTAAGAAGTCTTACAACACCAGGTTAAAGTCCAACAGGTTTGTTTCAAACATTAGCTTTCGGAGCGCAGCTCCTTCCTCAGGTGAATGAAGAGGTATGTTCCAGAAACATATATATGGACAAATTCAAAGATGCCACACAATGCTTAGAATGCAAGCATTTGCAGATAATTAAGTCTTTACAGGTCCAGAGATAGGGGTAACCCCAGGTTAAAGAGGTGTGAATTGTTTCAAGCCAGGACAGTTAGTAGAATTTCGCAAGTCCAGGCCAGATGGTGGGGGATGAATGTAATGCGACATGAATCCCAGGTGACGATCGGGGCTGTCTTGTGAATGCGACTGATGAATCTGGCATTGACGCAACTCCTGACGGCTTGAGCATACATGTCGATTCCCGGGCAGCGGCCTTCCGGAGGGGTCCAATGCGACTCTTTCCTCTTTGGTTGCCGCACTGCAGATCTCTCGGCCTGCTGTTCCGGTTCATTGGTCGTCTCCTTGGGTTCACTGTCAGCCTCTTGGGGTCTGTGGAAGAATTCCCGGAGCCTCAGTCGCCTGATGAATTCCTCCATGTCTGCCGCGAGACTGATGGGGTCCCCGACTCGGCCAATGTTGTCTACCTCATACGCTGCAGGAAAGGATGTCCCGAAGCGTGGTACATTGGCGAGACCATGCAGATGCTGCGACAACGAATGAACGGACATCGCGCGACAATCACCAGGCAGGAATGTTCCCTTCCAGTCGGGGAATACTTCAGCAGTCAAGGGCATTCAGCCTCTGATCTCCGGGTAAGCGTTCTCCAAGGCAGCCTTCAGGACATTCGACATCGCAGAATCGCCGAGCAAAAACTTATAGCTAAGTTCCGCACACATGAGTGCGGCCTCAACTGGGATTTAGTTACCTGCAAAGGCTCGCATTCTAAGCATTGTCTTGCATCTCTGACTTTGTCTATATATATGTTTCTGGAACCCACCTCTTCATTCACCTGAGGAAGGAGCAGTGCTCCGAAAGGTAGTGATTCAAAACAAATCTGTTGGACTTTAACCTGGTGTTGTAAGACTTCTTACTGTGCTCGTCTTTGTAGTAATTGATAGTGCATCAATTTATTGAGTTGAGATTTTACAGCGATGGAACTTCGCATCAGGCCTGATCACCTACAGCTGCACCCTCAAGCAGCCAATGCCACATCGGCCTTCGACCACTGGCTCGCCTGCTTCGAAAGCTACCTCCGATCATCGGCTCAACAACCCTCAGACGCACAGAAGCTCCAGGTCCTTTATTCACGGGTGAGCTCTGATATTTTTCCCCTTATTCAGGATGCGCCCACTTACGCTGAAGCAATGGAGCTTCTGAAAGGACATTACGTTCGGCCGGTTAGCAAACTCTACGCCAGGCACCTCCTGTCCACGAGACAGCAACTCCTGGTGAGAGCTTCGATGATCTCTGGCGTACCCTGTACATCCTGGCGAGGAACTGTGACTGTCAGGCAGTTTCGGCAGTCCCACATACAGAACTAATCAGAGACGCTTTTGTTACGGGCATGGGGTTGGCGTACATCTGCCAACGCCGACTGGAAGGGGGCACGCTTGGCCTTGCGGCAGCCAGGCAACTCGCGAATTCGCTAACAGTAGCCTTCCGTAACGTACAGTCGTACGCCCCCGACCGCACGGCACCCACATGGACATCGTGGACCCCACCAGCTACCGCCCCCAGCCCACCCCAAGCCTGCGCCGCGTGGCAGCCAGCCAATCCCGGGGGGCCCAAACGCTACTTCTGTGGGCAGACCAAACACCCCGGGCAGCGCTGCCCGGCACGGAGCGCAACCTGCAAGGGCTGCGGAAAGAAGGGACATTTTGTTGCTGTGTGCCAGGCCTGGTCGATCGCTGCTGTTTCTTGGCCCAGTGTTCCTACACCCACCACGTGCAACCCGTGGGCGCCGCCATTTTCCTCCCCGCAGACCGCGTGCAGCCAGTGGGCGCTTCCATCTTCTTCTCTACAGACCATGTGTGGCCCATGGGCGCCGCCATTCTTTACTGCCGCCCGCCATGTGCGCCCCGTGGGCGCCGCCATTCTTTACTGCTGCCCGCCATGTGCGCCCCGTGGGCGCCGCCATTCTTTACTGCCGCCCGCCATGTGCGCCCCGTGGGCGCGCCATCTTCGGCGCCATTTTGGATGGCGCCTCAGGACCCCTGCTCATCGGGAACTTCGTCTAGCCGTTCATTGCCTGCCACCACTGCCAACCAGCCCGGGGCCTACCAGAACCAGCCGCAGCTCGCCTCGATCACCCTCGACCAGTCCCGGCCTCACAACCTCGCAACCGCGACGACTACGGTGAAAATCGATGGGCACAAGACTTCCTACCTTCCCACCCCACTACGGTAAGGCGCTGCTCCCTCGCGGTACACCCCATTACCCAGAGAATCTCCCTGGCCTCCGGATCCCATTCCGTGGAAATCCGGGGGTACAGCATCGCCACCCTCACCATCCAGGGCATAGAGACCCGCAACATCTGACTCCACATCCTCCCTAACCTCTGCGCTGCCCTGTTACTCGGCCTGGACTTCCAGTACAACCTCCAAAGCTTAACTTTAAAATACCCCCCCCTCACCGTTTGCAGCCTCACGACCCTTAAGGTCGATCCACCTTCCTTGTTTGCCAACCTCACTCCGGACTGCAAACCCGTTGCCACCAGGAGCAGACGATACAGCGCCCAGGACAGGACCTTCATCAGGTTGGATGTTCAGCGGCTGCTTCGGGAAGGCATCATCGAGGCCAGCAACAGCCCCTGGAGAGCCCAAGTGGTAGTGGTAAAGACTGGGGAGAAACACAGGATGATCATTGATTACAGTCAGACCATCAATTGGTACACGCAGCTCGATGCGTACCCCCTCCCACGCATATCTGATATGGTCAATCAGGCTGCACAGTACCGGGTCTTCTCGACAGTGGACCTGAAATCTGCCGACCACCAGCTCCCCACCCGCAAGGTGGACCGCCCATACACTGCATTCGAAGCAGATGGGAGCCTCTGTCATTTCCTTAGGGTTCCCTTCGGCATCACTAACGGGGTCTTGGTCTTCCAACGTGAGATGGACCGAATGGTGGACCAGTACGGGCTGCGGGCAACCTTCCCGTACCTAGATAACGTCACCATCTGCGGCCACGATCAGCAGGACCACGACGCTAACCTTCTCAAATTTCTCCACACCGCCAAACTCCTTAACCTCACGTACAATAAGGAGAAGTGCGTGTTCCGCACCAACCGCTTAGCCATCCTTGGCTATTTGTGGAAAACGGAGTTCTGGGGCCCGACCCCGACCCCGACCGCATGCGCCCCCTCATGGAACTCCTCCTCCCCCACTGCCCCAAGGCCCTGAAACGATGCCTGGGGTTTTTCTCCAATTATGCCCAGTGGGTCCCTAAGTATGCGGCCAAGGCCCGCCCACTCCTTCACTCCACAGTTTTTCCCCTGATGGCTGAGGCCCGCCAGGCCTTCAACCGCATGAAGGCAGACATCGCCAAGGCCACGATGCACGCGGTCGACGAGTCCCTCCCTTTACAGGTCGAGAGCGATGCATTGGACGTTGCTCTGGCCGCCACCCTCAACCAGGCAGGCAGACCCGTGGCATTCTTTTCCTGCACCCTCCACGCCTGTGAAATTCGGCACTCCTCCGTCGAAAAGGAGGCCCAAGCCATTGTGGAAGCTGTGCGGCATTGGAGGCATTACCTGGCTGGCAGGAGATTCACTCTCCTCACTGCCCAACGGTTGGTTGCCTTCATGTTCAATAACACACAGTGGGGCAAGATCAAAAATGTTAAAATCTTAAGGTGGAGGATTGAGCTTTCCACCTACAATTACGAGATTTTGTATCGCCTCAGTAAGCTCAACGAGCCTCCCGATGCCCAATCCCGAGGTACATGTGCCAGCGCACAAGTGGACCCACTCCGGGCCCTACATTATAGTCTCTGAAAAAAAAATCATTGATCTGTCCTTCAGCAAGTTGATTTTAAAATAAGTCAAGCACAATTCTCATAGGGTTTAATAAGCTGGCCTGTAAATTAAATGTTATTTTCTCTATTAAAGCATGGGGACACTGTGCAGTTCTATTTTTCTCTAAAGCTGAGGTAATAATAATAATAATCTTTATTAGTGCCAGAAGTAGGCCTACATTGACACTGCAATGAAGTTACTGCGAAAAGCCCCTAGTCGCCACATTCTGGCACCTGTTCAGGTACACTGAGGGGGAATTCAGAATGTCCAAATTACCTAACAGTATATGGGCAGCACGGTAGCACAGTGATTAGCACAATTGCTTCACAGCTCCAGGGTCCAGGTTCGATTCCCGATTTGGGTCCCTGTCTGTGCGGAGTCTGCACGTTCTCCCCGTGTCTGAGTGGGTTTCCTCCGGGTGCTCCGGGTTCCTCCCACAGTCCAAAGATGTGCAGGTTAGGTGGATTGGCCATGCTAAATTGCCCGTAGTGTCCAAAAAGTTTGGGCAGAGTTACAGGGATAGGTGGAGGCGTGGGCTTAAGTGGGATGTTCTTTCCAAGGGGCCAGTGCAGACTTGATGGGCTGAATGATCTCCTTCTGCACTGTAAATTCTATGAATCGGGACTTGTGAGAGGAAACTGGAGCACCCACGCAGACATGGGGAGAGCATTAAATAAAACCCGAGAAAATAAAAATAAAAGAGAATTGTCATGATGTTAGTCATGTAGGAACATTTTCTCAAGTGCCTGAATCAGGTTTGACTCAAATAATGTAATCTTAAAATGTTTGCATTAATAATGTTTAAAGTTGCACATTCTCACCACAGTGTAGGAAGCTGGTTGAAGCAATATTATTTCACACACAAACATAAACAAACCTTTCCTTGCCGGCCCACCACACACACATGTAAACAAACGCCAACACACTTATACAGACGCCCACACACACACACATACATGCAAGATGTGTGTTTCATTCACGCCAGCGTCAATGCTTTGATAGTGGATACATGGCAAAAATAAAACAAATGAATATTGAAATCAGCAGCGGTAACGCCTGCCAGATTAATCACGGCTTCCTCTCGCTGTCAATGTCCTTTGGGAAGTGCTTAGTAAAATGTGGTTTCAGATAATTACATGTTAAGGAAAGAGTTTGGGGGCATTACAGGGAGATAATAATAATCTCAAGTGTTATTAATGCCTTTATGGATGCAAAAATAAAACATCATTTACATATAAACGAGTTCTCCAGATTATTGTTTGGGTAAAAAATTAGAGAAAATAAATCACTAACAAAAATATCCTGACACCAACTTTTCCTCTTTCAGTTAATATTGTTGGTATATCTGAAGATAATTAAATATCAATTTGATATATTTTTGAACTGGGCCACAGTCTGATTGGCAGATTCAAAATAGGCAGAGTCACAATTGGATGATGGTTGCAGGGCACGTTATAGGGGCGGCACGGTAGCACAGTGGTTAGCACTGTTGCTTCACAGTCCCAGGGTCCCAGGTTCGATTCCCGGCGCGGGTGAGTGTGCGGAGTCTGCACATCCTCCCCGTGTCTGCGTGGGTTTCCTCCGGGTGCTCTGATTTCCTCCCACAGTCGAAACGTGTGCAGGTTAGGTGGATTGGCCAAGCTAAATTGCCCCTTAGTGCTCAAAAATGGATAGGGTGGGTAGCAGGAATAGGGTGGTGGTGTGGGCTTAGGTAGGGTGCTCTTTCCAATGGCCGGTGCAAACACGATGGGCCAAATGGCCTCCTTCTGCACTGTAAATTCTATACTCTATGATCCATGATCCATGACACACCCGAGATTCAGTGCTAATAAAGTCAAAGTTGCTGAATATTGGGCTGGGAGGGATAACAGGCTACAGATACCATGCTGCTTAATTCCCCCCCAGTGCTCTACGTCCAATTTCCCCCCCAGAGTTGCACCGTGGAATTTAACTACAGCCGAACAGAAGGGGAAAAAAAATCTCCAAGCCAATAAACAACAAATTGACTATCAGGAGAATGTCCAGCGAAAGGGAAGAAGTTTATAAAATATTTATAAGATATAATGCAAAATATAGTTTCCTTGCCAATAGTGTTATCTGCAGCTGATAATGTAGCAGATGCGCTCATTTGGCCAGGAGAAGTCGGTTTGCGCACCACACCGAAGCAGGAGGAGGTGTTTAAAACATCCACTGTCTGATGGAGAATTGAAACAGAGATAACAAAAGTGATGGGATTGCCGAGGAGCTGAGGGAAAAGGCAATGGAAGGCGAGAGATGCAGTGGAATGAACGATGTTTGTCTTTTGGGGAGAGTGAGTTGGAAAGGAAGCTACAAATATTCAGACGCAGCTAAGCTCCCAGATGGATTTGTGTTCAGTATCAATTTGCTGGTCATTGATTAGCAAGGGAATAGGTACCAGGAGTTCAGGAGAAGTCCTTGTTTGGGTGGGGGAGGGTAAGGCCAGCAGGGAGCCTTCTTCCTTGAGCTGAGGAGTGGGGGGGCAGGGAGGGGGGAGGTCATTAGGATGTGCCTTTGGGCAGGGGCAGCCGCACTAGCAGGTTATGCTGGTGAACGGAAATGAGGTGGTGGGGGAGAAGGCAGAGAGGGGTGGCTGAGGGTAGAGGGGAGGGGGGAAGTGGGGGGAAGGGGGGGAAGGGGAGGAGGTTGCTGTGACGTAGCAGATCAGCATCGGCATCGCCGCCACCACTGCGTCACTCCCAGCGGCACATCAAGGCTCCCGGAGTCACCGAAGATCAGACCGGTTAAACCTCTAACTGGTCCACTGGACTTCAAAAGACATTTTTTTTCTCTCCAATATTGTAAATGTATTACTCATTTGTTATATATAGTTCTCCACCACCACTGCCGGACTCAATTTTAACAGGGGGTGAATGTGGTAAACCACTGTTGCACCTATATTAGGTGATGTACGGTAGGACCTGTACTACAGGTACAACGGTAGTCCCTGCCTGCTGGCTCCGGAGTATAAATGTGTGTGTCCTCCATGCTGCAGCCATTTTGCCAGCTGCTGTGGGAGGCCACATATCTTACAGCAATAAAGCCTCAGTTGTATCCAACTGTCGGCTTTGTGCAATTGATCGTGCATCACAGGGGCAGTTTGATAGGTTGACAATGGGGAGGGCGGTAGGGCAACTACGTAGAGCAAGGGGGGTGCAATATGAGTATGGGGAGAAGGCGAGCCGCATGCTGGCGCACCAGCTGCAGAAGCAAGCTGCGTCCAGGGTAATAGTGAAGATGCGGACTGGGGCTGGGGCGTGGTGTCAGAGCCAGGGGAAGATAAATGAGGCATTTGGAGAGTATTACCAGGGACTTTATGAGGCGGACCCAGGAGGAGAGGCGGGGGACATGGGGCAGTTTCTGGATGAACTGGAATTTCCCTAAGTGGAGGAAGCAAAGAGGCAAAGAGGCAGGCATTGGAGGAGCCCCTGGGGCTGAGGGAGGTGCTGGATAGTATCAGGGGTATGAAGTTTGGGAAGGCCCCTGGGCCGGATGGGTATCCGGCAGAATTTTATAAGGATCTGGCACCACATCTTTTGGGGGCGTTTAATGAAGCGCTGGAGAAGGGGGAGTTGCTGGAGATGATGAAGCAGGCAGTAATCAGACTAATCCCCAAAACAGGGAAGGATCCGGTGGAATGTGGTTAAGTTGTTGGCGGGGAGGATGGAGGATTGTGTCTCATTGGTAGTTGCAGAAGATCAAACGGGTTTCGTGAAGGGCAGGCAGCTGGCGGGTAATATCAGACGGCTGTTGAATGTGGTGATGAATCCATCGAGAGCTCTGGTACCGGGGGTGGTGGTGTCCATGGACGCGGAGAAAGCATTTGATCGGTGGAGTGGTGGTACTTGTTCGAAGTTTTGGTATGGTTTGGGTTTGGGCTGAGATTTGCGGCATGGGTGCGGTTGCTGTATGTGGCGCCAAGAACGAGGGTGAGGGTGAATGATATGAGCTCACAAAGCTTTGACTTACACAGGGGTACGAGGCAGGGGTGCCCGCTGTCGCTGCTGCTGTTTGCGCTTTCCATAGAGCCATTGGCGATGGCTCTGAGGGGGTGGGCAGAGTGGCAGGGGATAATGAGGGGACGGAGGGAGCATCGGGTGTCGCTCTATGCCGATGACCTCTTGCTGTATGTTTCGGATCCGTTGGAGAGTATGGGAAGGATTATGGGCCTGTTGGGGAGGTTTGGTGGGTTCTCGGGATACAAGTTGAATGTAGGGAAAAGCGAGGTATTCCCGGTGAATGAGCTGGCACAGCGGGATAATTTAGGGGGGATGCCATTTACGGTAGCGAGGGATAGGTTTAGGTACTTGAGGATTCAGGTAATGAGGGAATGGATGGGGCTCTATAAGTGGAACTTAACGAAGCTGGTGGAGGAGGCCAGGGAGGATCTTAAGAAGTGGGAAACACGGCACTTAACGTTGGCGGGGAGGGTCCAAGTGGGGAAAATGAATATTCTGCCGAGGTTCTTGTTTATCTTTCAGGCTCTCCCGATCTTTATACTAAAGGCCTTTTTTCGGAAAGTGGACACGATCATCTCTGACTTTGTATGGGCGGGGAAGGTGCCGAGGGTGGGGAGGACCCCACTACAGAGGCAGAGGCAGCAGGGGGGGGGGGGGGGGTTGATGTTGCCAAACTTGCTTCATTATTATTGGGCAGCGAATGTGGACAAGGTGCGGCGGTGGTGGGAAGGAGAAGGGGTAGAGTGGGTTAGGATGGAGGAGGAATCTTGTAAGGGGTCTAGTTTGAGAGCTATGGTGACGGCAGCATTGCCAATGGCTCCGAGTAGGTATTCAGGGAGCCCGGTGGTGCAGTCCACGGTGAAGATATGGAATCAGCTGAGGAGGCATTTTAGGGTGGAAGGGATGTCGGTGCTAACGCCACTGTGCTAGAATCATGGGTTTGAGCCGGGGGGGGGGGGGGGGGGGGGGGTATGGATGGATAGTGTGTGCAGGAGGTGGGGGGGGGGGGGGGGGAGTGGGGCTGGTCAAGGTGAGGGATTTGTATCTGGAGGAAGGGTTCACCAGTCTGAAGGAGCTAAGGGAGAGGGTAGAGCTGTCGAGGGGGAGTGTGTTCAGGTATCTACAGGTTAGGGACTTTGCATGAAAGGCCTGTAAGGGGTTCCCTAGATTGCCGGGATACACCCAGCTGGAGCGACTGCTGCTTCCGGATGTGGAAGGGGAGGAAAGAATTGGGGATATATATAAGTGTTTGGGGGAGCAGGGAGGCGAGCGGGTGGTGAAGATCAAAGAGAAATGGGAAGCGGAGTTGGGAGGAGAGAGTAATTGGGGAGTATGGAGTGAGGCACTGTGAGGGGTAAACGGGACCTCCTCTTGTGCAAGGATGAGCCTGATACAGTATAAGGTGGTGCACAGGGTGCATATGGCTCAGGCGAGAATGAGTGGGTTCTTTCAGGGGGTAGCAGATGAGTGTTAGACGTGTGGGCGGGGGCCAGCGAATCATGCGCACATGTTTTGGGGTTGTGAAAAATTGGGAAGATTCTGGGCGGAGTGTTCGCGGTCTTAGCCAGGATAGTGGAGGAGGAGGTGGACCCGAACACTTTGGTGGCGATATTTGGGGTTTCAGAGAAGCCGGAGCTCATGGAGAGGAGGAAGGCCGATGTCTTGGCCTTCGCCTGTTGCACGGCGGTGAATTTTGCTGGAGTGGCGGTCAGCATCACCACCGGGGGTAGCGGCTTGGTTGGGTGACCTGTACGACTTCCTGCGGTTAGAGAAGATAAAGTATGAGTTAAGGGGCTCAGCAGGGGAGTTTGAGTTTATTATTAGTGTTTATAATTCACCATATTCACCCCCTGTGAAAAAATCAAGTCCGGCGGGGGTGATGGCTTACAGATTGAGCCTGTCCAGTGGTCGAGTTGTCCGTTGTGATCGGCGAAGCACCGGGGTTGCAGCCCCTTCTGGTGGCCGGATGATCACGGTCAGTTGGGGTACGATGGCGGGCTTCGGGGGTGATTCTGTCCGAGCTTCGTACCCGTCTGGTTCGACTGGGGACTGGGGGCGCTGGAAGCTTGCGGGTGTGGGTGCGCGGAACATGTGTAGCGAACTGGTAGGCGCGGGGCGTGGGGCGCGACGAGTTGGGTGGTATGTAGTGTGAGGGGTACCTCGGCGGTGGTAGTGGTGGGATTCGATCCTGCAGGCGCTAGGTCCCGGAGGGATACAGTGTCCTGACGGCCGTCAGGGTACTCTATGAAGGCGTATTGGGGGTTCGAGTGTAGTAGAAGCACTTTCTCTACGAGTGGGTCAGTTTTGTGTGCCCTGACGTGCTTCCTGAGGAGTATTGGGCCCGGTGTCTTCAACCATGCCGGGAGTGAAACCCCCATGGTAGTGCCCCTGGAAAAACCAAATAGCCACTCGTGAGGGGTCTGGTTGGTGGCGGTACATAGGAGGGACCTAATAGCGTGGAGCGCGTCTGGGAGGACTTCCTGCCAATGGGAAACCGGGAGATTCCTGGACCGGAGGGTCAGTAGGACGGTCTTCCAGACCGTCGCATTCTCCCTCTTACCTGCCCGTTCCCCCTGGGGTTGTAACTGGTTGTCTTGCCCTTGTCGAGGGAGCCCGCCATCGTTGTCTTGCCCCCCTCGGCCCCGCCCCCGCCCTCCCCCTCGGCCCCGCCCCCCCTCGTCCCCCCCCCCCCCCCCCCCCCCCCCTCGGGCCCCGCCCCCCGCCTCGGCATAATATGAAAAGAATCACAGGCACCGTTTGAGGGCTCTGGGACAATGAGGGAGAGGGAGTTCTAAGAGGGGGCGCATACGGTCCATGTTGGGGCCCAGGACTCCGTTTTCCACGACATAGCCGAGGATGGCTAGTCTGGTCGTGCGGAAAACGCATTTCTCCTTGTTGTAAGTGAGATTGAGTTTCTGGGCCATCTGGAGAAATCGATGGAGGTTGGCATCGTGGTCCTGCTGGTCATAGCCGCAGATGGTGATGTTATCCAAGTACGGAAACGTGGCCCGCAGCCCGTACTGGTCCACCATTCGGTCCATTGCTCGTTGGAACACCGAGACCCCGTTCGTGATGCCAAAGGGAACCCGGAGGAAATGGAAGAGGCGGCCATCGGCCTCGAACGGCGTGTAGTGGCGGTCCTCTGGGCGGATTGGGAGCTGGTGGTATGCAGACTTCAGATCCACCGTGGAGAAAATACGATACTGGGTGATCTGATTCACCATGTCTGCAATCCTGGGGAGGGGGTACGCATTGAGGAGCATAAACCGATTAATGGTCTGACTATAGTCCGCGACCATGCGGAATTTTTCCCCGGTCTTGACGACCACAACCTGAGCTCTCCAGGGGCTGTTACTGGCCTCTATGATCCCCTCACGTAGGAGCCTATGGACCTTGGTTCGAATGAACACCCTGTCCTGCAGGCTATACCGCCTGCTGCGAGTGGCTACGGGTTTGCAGTCCGGAGTGAGATTGGCAAAGAGTGGAGGGGGGGGAGATTCGCAGCATGGCTAGGCTGCAGATAGTGAGTGGGGGTAGGGGCCGCCGAAGCTGAGGGTGAGACTTTTGAGGTTACACTGAAAATCGAGTTCCAGTAAGAGTGGGGCCCAGAGTTCGGGCAGGACGTATAGTTGAAAATTAGAGTAACTAGCGCCTTGGATGTGAACAGAGTGGGAGTCCGAAGCGAGGGAGATAGTTTGCCGTGCAGGGAAAATAGGGAGCGAACATCGTCTTACCAGATCTGGGTGTACGAAGCTCTCGGTGCCCCCGGATTCGAAGAGACACGGTGTACTGTACCCGTTGATTTTAACGGTCATCATTGAGTTGCGGAGGTGTTTCGGACGCGACTGGTCCAACGTGACCGCGCTGAGTTGTGGGTAGTCAGTGGTTCGATCAGCTGTGCTGGAGTGGCCCTGTGATGAATGCCCGCTGAGGTCGCAGTCTTCGATCTGGGTTGCTGAGTTTGGAGAGGATGGAGCCCAAGATGGCCGCTCCTGTGGATTCGACGTGGTGGGCGGCGAGGAAGATGCCGTCCAAGATGATGGCCCCCATGAGTAGCACGTGGCCGGCCGCGTGGTGGGGGGGTTGCCAAGATGGCGGCCCCCATGGGTCACACGTGGCGGTTGGGGGCGGAGTCGGAGTACAGGCCACGGCGTTACGGGGCCTGCGGGCCTGCGAATTCAGGAAGCGAGTGCTCTGGGCTGCGGGAGGGTTTGAGGCTGGGTCTTTCTTCGCCAGATATACTCTGGCATAGCGTCCTTTGCGACCACAGCTGCTGCAGGTCGCGTTGCGGGCCGGGCAGTGCTGCCGCGGATGCTGGGGCTGGCCAAGAAAGTGGCAGGCTGGGGCAGCATAGTGGCTGGGTGGCCGTGCGGCACAGGCCTGGGGCAGTCGCTGGTCGGGGGCCCATGACGGGGTCGCGGAGTCCGTGGGGAACGAGGTGAGGCTGCGGAATGAGACCTCCATAGTAGTGGCGAGTTCTACAGTGTCTTCTAAGTTTTGGGCCCCCTTCTCAATCAGTCGCTGGCGCATGTAATTGGATCTGAGGTCTGCAACAAATACATCGCGGACAGCGAGTTCCCTGTGTTCAGCAGCATTTACTGCCTGGTAATTACAGTCCAGGGATAAGGTTTTTAAGTCTCTGAGGAATTCTTCTAGCGATTCTGTGGGGCGCTGGCGGCGAGTAGTAAAAATGTGGCGCACGTAGACCTAATTGACGGGCCTCACGTACATTCTGTCGAGTAGGGCCAGGGCCTCTGTATATGAGCCGGTACAATTTAACTGAGTAGATAAACGATGGCTCACCCTTGCGTGCAGTAAGCTGAGTTTCTGCTCCTCCATAGTTTCTGTGGTGCTTGCTTCAGCCAGGTAGGCCTTAAAACATCGGAGCCAGTGAAAAGATTTATTTCGCCTCTGCACCCTGTGGGTCGAGTTCCAGTCGGTCAGGTTTGAGGGCTGATTCCATGGTCATTCCTTACTGTTTCTTAAGACGATTAAATTGATGAGACCATCAATTCACGCGACACGTGGTTAGAAGCGAACAGTGGTTTTAATTGTCTTATAACAGAGCCTGCCTGTGACGAGATGAACTCTAGATGAACTGGCAGGCAGGCTCACAACAGCAACCTTTATACTTCCGGTTAGGGGGAGGAGCCATGGGCGGAGCCGAGGGTAGAGCCCAGTACAAGCTCCTCATCTCCCCCTATGGGTAGAGCCGCGCAACTACACATGATCTCGTACAAGGTACAGGCTCAACACATGTTGTACAATACAGTGTGGATTATTAGTATTTATAATTCACCACAACTACCACAACCCAAAGATGTGCAGGCTAGGTGGACTGGCCATGCTAAATTGCCCCTTAATTGGGAAAAAAAGAATTGGGTGCTCTAAATTTATTTTTTTTAAATTATAAAATCATCACCAGTCAGCTCTCTCCCTCAAAGGGGAAATCAGCCTGTGGTCATCTGGGACTGTGATATCTTTACTTTATTTAATTAACCAAAAGGCAGTGGGAAATGCATCTCCACCAATCAGAACCTCACTGCAGCCACTTACTGCTCCAAGGAATGTGAATCAGCTGGAAATGGAGCTTCTGTTCCTCGCATGGATGGCACCCCACTTCAAAGAGCTATTCTAAATTCTTGCATGGGATGTGGGCTTCTCTGATTGGGCCAGCATTTGTTGCCCATCCCTAATTACCCTCGAGGGGGCAGTTAAGAGTCAACCACATCGCTGTGAGTCTGGAGTCCCAGGTAGGCCAGACCAGGTAAGGACGGCAGATTTCCTTCGCTAAAGAACATTAGTGAACCAGGTGGGTTTTTACAACAACCAACAATGGTTTCAGGGTCATTGGACTTTTAATTCTTTGCTTTATTCAATTTCAAATTTGACCATCTGCAGTGGCGGGTTTTGAACCTGGATCCTCACAGCATTATCCTGGGTCCCTGGATTACTAATCCAGTGACAGTACCACTACGCCACTGCATCCCCATGTTACCGACCATCTGATTGGCTTTGTAGACCCACCCGTGCCGGTAGCACCAATTACCAGGATCGGGACGGTCACTGTCCCAACACTCTAAGGCCTGAAGTTAAGCACAGGGGACTTCACAACTAGAACTGGAGGTGAGGCCTGGGTGGGGGATTTGGGTGGGGGATTTGGGTGGGGTAGGGCGTAGGGGCTTTGATGGAGAAGCGGCGGAAATTGTGGGGGGGGGGGAGTAGGGGTCACATGTGGGACACGGACCTTGCGAATGAGATGTCAGATGTGCAAAGCAGACTGCTAAAGGATGTACCTCCTTGCCCCGAGTTTTGAGGACTGAGCAGGTTAATCTGCGTGAAATCTCTTAACCTGAACTCCTACACTCAGACTCAAAATTGAGACTGGGCATGAAGTGGCCTTTAAGTGGGCAATGATGGCCTTACCTGGGGTGAGGCGGGAAGGCTGCGCAATGCCTCACCTGCTCCATAAATGTACGGATAGATTGGGGGCAGATGGGAGGATAGCTGTAAGGCCGGCCAGGGAATTTCACACAGCCCCAGCCTGAAACCGCATTGGGGCCTTGAAGATTCTCCACATGTTCCTATTTCTTCACCTTTACAGAATCAAAATCCCGGAATTCCATTTCCTATCAGCACTGTGAGTGTATCTTCACCACAAGGTCTAGAATGTTCAGGAAGTTGGCTCGTTGCCACATCCTCAAGGGCAATTAGGGATGTGCCATAAATGCTCGACACCCAGATCATGGGAATGAATAGAAAAGTTTGATGAAACCTCACAAAGACATGCAGAGCCGAAACAACAAAATACAAATGAGATTTAAAGCATTTGCAGAACTCAAAATAATGAGAGGGAAAGAAAGGTGGGATTAAGAGAAATAAAAGGGATGATAGTAGCAGAAAATAAACATACGTTTTAATCTTGCCAATGCCAATTAAATTCTGAAGGAATAGGACTCCACACTTGCAAAATTAAGATTTCAGGTCCAGAGAGTTTGTTTGGCTATAATTATGTATAATGGTGCTAGAAATTCACATATAGCTGAAAAGCATATCCCTGACATTTTATTGCATATTTAATGTATGACCAGCAGGCAAGCATCTCCACTTCACATTCTTGCATTGATTTCAACATTGTGTTTATTGATCAGATACATTTATGACGCATTCTGCGGAGGAGAAAGATAATTAGAATGCAACTTTTGGATTTCCCTGTGCAGTTGCTGTCTGATCTACTCCATAATAGAGCCTCATTAATATTCTCAAAGCAGAATTTGATTCAGAATCTGTCGGAAAGTTTCATGTCATTTTCTCTGACAGCAACAAGGTGCATTTATATAGCACCTTTGATCACATAATCTGTACAGTGCAGCAGGAGGGTGCTCGGCTCATCGGGTCTGCACTGGCTCGCTGAGTGTGCATCCCGCTCCCACTGGGAAATTAGTACAAATTCCTAGCAGCCTAATCAAACAAAATGTGTCCCTGAGATGTGACAGGTAGGAGGCAGGTTTTAAGGAGTGTTTTAATGGGGGAGAGAGAGGCAGAGAGGCATTGAGGATCAGCTTGCCAGCTGAAGGCACGGCTGCCAATGGGGAGCAATTAAAATTGGGTCAGAATTAGAGGAGCGCAGAGATCTCGGAAGGTTTTTTACCCTGGAGGAGAATAAAGAGACAGGGACAAGACTAGAACGATTTGAAAATAAGGATGAGAATTTCAAAATCGAAGCGTTACTAAAGCAAGAAGCCGGGGCTGACGAGTGACTCGTGCTCGGTGCGTGTTAGGGTACAGGCAACTGAAATTTGGGTGATCTGAAGTTTATGGAGGGTGGAAATTGGGAGACTGCCCAGGAGTGCGGAGAAATAGTCAATTCCAAAGGAAAAATAAGTAGGAACGAGCATATTAGCAGCAAGGGAGCTGAGGCAGAGGTGGAGTTCGCTGATGTTAGAGAGGTGATAATAGACAGTCTTAGCGGCAAGTAACAAATCTGGACTGATATTCCTGCCATGGAGAGGGCCCACATGTGGATTCCATACCTGCCTATTTTATACACAGCCCCATTACACACCTGCCCTTTCTACACTCGCTCATTACACACCCTTCTGTTACACAACCTCCCATTACACACCTAGCTATTACCCACCCTCCTGTTACGTACCGTCCTGATACATACCTGGCTATTACCCACCCTCCTGTTACGTACCCCCCTGTTACATACCTGCCCTTGCTACACTTGCTCATTACACACCCTTCGGTTATAGACCCTGGTTTACGTCCTGGCTCACTTTGCTTTCTCGCACAGGGACAGGAATATTTCAGTCGGTTTAATGAACAAATTAGATCTTTGTGTACTGTACAGCCATTGCAAAGGCAGAACTTACACAAGGCCTTTACTCTGTTGGTAGATTGCGGAGGAAGGAAATTGCATTAGAAATCCCAATACTGGAATACAATTGAAAGCTGGAGCTTCTTCTCCAGAGAGCAATAAACACATTGAAGCATTTGCCATTTAGATCATTATTTCTGCCCGGCATGGAAGGTTCACCGGGACCTTCTCAGTTTTCCTCCAGTTGTAAATGGAGATCTTTACCTGCCTGTGGTGTCTAATGGTGGCTTCACTCTGTTATAGTTTGACGTGAAAGATGGGGGTTCTGAACTCACAAGAAATGAAAATATCAGCTTCTGTTAGTTCAAGACCTAATAATAGTGGGAATCTTGACACTTAATCATCTCATAAAGGGCCCAAGGCATTTCGTATAAAATAAACTGTAACTCATATACAGGGGAATATCTAGTCGTCATAGAAAACACGACAATATCATCGTTTTAATGCACTCAGGTGGATGGTTATGTTTCTTGTCCACCTGTAGTCACACTGAAAAGGTGCAGACGGATAGTCCCCTTGAATCTCTGTAGTTTTAATGGCGGTTCTCACATTTACATTTTTTGTAGAGAATTTCGAGATGTGACTCAGTGATGATGAAGGAATAGCGAATAACGACAGGATACTGTGTGACTTGGAGGAAACTTAGTGATCTTCCCATCATTATTTATTGCCACTGAATCAATCTCAAGGTTGAACATCTGGGAGTTAATGGGTGCCAGTGATGGAAGCTTCCCTCAGCGGCAGCATTCTCACCTTGAACCTCAAAGGTTATGTATGGGTTCAAACCCCATCCCAGAGTCTAGATTTACACTTCAGCGCGTTCCTGGGGCAGTGCTGCATTATTGGAGGTTAACTGGATGCACCGTTAGCCTCTCAGAGAGACAATCCTGTGCTGTTACCTAGAAGAAGACCAGTCAAGCTCTTTATAGAATCCTGACACGTGTATCCCTCAACCAACACCTTGGGGACAAATGATCTGCTGATTGTCCCATTATTTGAGGGCGTGCAAATTGGCTGCTTCATTGGCTGTGAAGGATGTCCTGAGGCTGTGATTGGCCCTGTACAAATGGAAGACGCTCTTTTTGTTTTCTGTGACTCGGACCATCAGGAAACTGGGGCGGGATTCTCCCCTACCCGGCAGGGCGGGGGGTCC
This sequence comes from Scyliorhinus canicula, assembly GCF_902713615.1. NCBI lineage: Eukaryota > Metazoa > Chordata > Chondrichthyes > Carcharhiniformes > Scyliorhinidae > Scyliorhinus > Scyliorhinus canicula. The sequence goes on along the minus strand of NC_052160.1, from coordinate 4,091,378 downwards.
CAGTGTAGCGGAGTGGCGCCAGCCACTCCGGCGTCACGCCAACTGGCGCCAAAACCGGCGCCAACGGCCTTTGACGCCCGCCGCCCAGCACCGGGGCTGGCCGAAAGGCCTTTGCCGGTTCGCGCATGCACCGGTGCGTCAGTGGCCGCTGATGTCGCCACCGGCGCATGCGCGGTAGGGGGGTTCTCTTCCGCCTCCGCCATGGTGGAGGCCGTGGCGGCGGTGGAAGAAAAAGAGTGCCCCCACTGCACTGGCCCACCCGCCGATCGGTGGGCCCCGATCACGGGCCAGGCCACCGTGGGGGCAGCCCCCGGGGTCCGATCACCCCGCGCCCCCCCAGGACCCCGGGGGCCCGCTCGCGCCGCCAATCCCGACGCCACCAGAGGTGGTTGAAACCACGTCGGCGGGATTGGCCTCTCAGCGGTGGGACTTCGGCACATCGCGGGCTGGAAAATCGCCACGGGGGGCAAGCCGATCGGCGCCAATTCCCGGGTGGTGGAGAATTCCGGCCACGGCGGGGGCGGGATTTACGCCGGCCCCGGACGATTCTCCGACCCTGCGGGGGGTCGGAGAATTCCGCCCCTGATTCCTGATGTTGAGATTTGCCTTTGTACAGCTACACCCATTCGGTGGCTGGCGAGAATTCCATCGCACTTAAACCACGTTAAGTAAGCCACATGGTCTCTTCCTTCCCGACATACCTGGCCACAAATGGTCTTTGGCAGAAATGACCACTGCATGGGCTTTGTGAAAATAAATTCTAGTCTTTGAGGATGTGTTGCTTCACATCGAATACTAAATGGGACGATAAGGTATCAATCTAGCAACTCCAACCCGGGTATCTGAGAAACATTGTGGGTATCGGACACTGAAATAGAACGATAGAGTACCACAATCTACAACTGGGGCACTATGGGGTGAGCATCCAGGCCCTAATCTCGGAGACTATAGGAGTGTGCCAGATGAAGCACCTGACTTACCCCAATGGAAGATATAAAACTAGTGAAGATTCTTTACCAGGCTAAACTGCCGACTAAACATCAAAGACAGCAGGGCATAGACAGAGCTAAGCGCCCACCAGACAAGAATTAGAGCAATCTTAAGAAACCACCTAGGATACAGGTCTATATCTCATTGTTTTTCAAACATTGTTTCCCGGGTCCCACTTTTACCAATTGGCTATCGCGTCCCAGGCCGACTTCACAGTCACCAGGTGCTGCCTCCCTGCACCATCCCACACAACAAAGATGCCGTGCACCCAGAGTTCTAGGTCACTGTTCCTATTCTTCAATTTTTCAACGACTTCAATAAACGCAAAATGGTTGCAATGTTGAGAGATGTAAATGTTTTATTCACAGGCTTGAGAAGCAGGCAGCCATATTATTAATAGAGATTAGTGGTGATTATCTGCAGTCTGCATCTCATCAAAGCAAAGCAGCTGTGGAAACTTAACGTGACAGGATTTACACAGAAATACTCTGAGAAAAACATCCCAGTCTGGAGGCGGTATATTCATCTGCTTCAGCACGAATAAACTGCACAGATCTGGGTTTTGCCATGATTAAAGTCGATTCCTACAATCAGAAAGTTGTTCAGACTTTGAACATGGATGTGCGATGGTGCGAGACTCTCAGGCCTCGATACAAATTCAGGTCTTTCCTTTAAATTGAGTGACTTTTGTACCCCTCAGTTGGTGCTGAATTTTGACAATCCCAGAGTCCTCAAACCATTCCTGCTTTTTGGAACCTGGTGGTGAAGGTTGTTGTGGAATTCTCTTGTTGGAGATAGCAGGTAAATTGGGAAGATTCCACAATCCATTTCGACAACATACTTCAGGAGATTGGCAAAACCCACTCAAGCATCGAGGAGATTCCAACCTGGCAACAGGTAGAGTCCATGGGGTGACCGTTGCTTCTGCAATCGCAGTTCCAACTACCCCTTTGAGTTCCTATTTGGCCCATCCTCAGGCAGAATATCAACACAACTGTGCAGATTGCCCAAGTCAGTGCCAGTATCAATGCAAGCTCCTGATGAAAAACCTTCAGTAAATAAAAGTCCCTCTGTGACTGGAAGCTCCTTGATAACATTGTGGGTATCTGGGGCAGCACGGTCGCATTGTGGATAGCACAATTGCTTCACAGCTCCAGGGTCCCAGGTTCGATTCCCGGCTGGGTCACTGTCTGTGCGGAGTCTGCACATCCTCTCTGTGTGTGCGTGGGTTTCCTCCGGGTGCTCCGGTTTCCTCCCACAGTCCAAAGATGTGCAGGTTAGGTGGATTGGCCATGCTAAATTGCCCTTTGTGTCCAAAATTGCCCTTAGTGTTGGGTGGGGTTACTGGGTTATGGGATAGGGTGGAGGTGTTGACCTTGGGTAGGTGCAGACTCGATGAGCTGAATGGCCTCCTTCTGCACTGTAAATTCTATGATAATGACAACTGGAAGCCCTTCAGTGACAGGAAGCCCCTTGGTGTCTGGAAGCCCCTCATTCACTGGAAGCACCCCCCCACCCCTGCCCCCCCACCCCTGCCACCCCCAGTGTCTGAAAGCCCCTCAGTGCCAGCAGGAATGTAAGCTTCTGGCTAAGGCCTGGTCAAAGTTGAACTCATGAGTGACAAGACAACAGATGCAGATCGTGCAGCCGCACCAGCCTCTCCGGAAGTCGGGGTCATCATAGTCCTCAGATGCTGAATGAGTCCAGTTGCAGCTATAACGCCCTCAACTGTCTGGCACTGAGGTATCTCCATGCTGAAATAAGAGTAAATCATTTGAATTACTAAAAGTGTTCGACACAACCAACAATCAGCACGATGAGAAAGAGCAGAATGATATAATAAAGAGTTAATCGGTAAATATATAAATCTTTAGCTGATGGGCAAGCTTTATAGAGGTTTAATTGAAGCTGTTAGCGCTTCTGTGACAGAGAGATGTCATCGGCTATGGTTGAATAGAGTAACCCTGGTCTCCAAGCAACCACCGTGACACACGGCACTGGCTGATCAACAGACCATCTGGTTGTCGGAATATCAAATCGGGGCCATGGGCTAATAAAGGATAAAACAATCAAACATATTTCAACAGGGCCAAAATTGCAGAGACAGCAGCAGAAAAAAGATTGAACGAGATTAGAAACAATGCCTTTAGACCAATTCACTTTCATATCATATTTGTTTAATAGACCGACAAAGGTACTTCTAATATCTGAGTAATTTATTCCTGGACCCTTAAATCATTCTTCTGCCTGAGGTGAAACCTTACTAAACATCTATTTGCTTGGTAGAGGAAAGGTCAGCAACATAAATGATTGTCGACAAGCTCTCCCTCAACCTTCCCATTGGTCGTTTTGTATGTTGAAACAAGAGACTTGTTGTCTAGAAGTCAAAATACAGAAACAAAGAATGAACTTCAGCTCCTTCAGATATGTGTGTGCCAGGAACTTGTAATTGTTGTGACTGTGCACTGTTAACTCAGCGTGCAATCTTGAATCACCAGGAGGGAAGGGAAATTGCCACTGCTCATCCGCAGCGTGCAAGGACTCTGTGGATTTAACGCAATGTTAAAAGTCGTAGTTGGATCAAGGCGCATGTGCTCCAGAGCTTGCCATGCCGCCGTGCCCCCCACCCTTACCCAAGCTGTTCCAGTACAGATACAACACTGGCATCTCCCCAGCAATGTGGAGAATTGCCCAGTGTGTCCTGTGCACCAGAAAAAGGACAAATCCAACCAACCCAGCTAATTACCGCCCTATCACTCTACTCTCAATCATCAGCAAAGTGATGGAAGGAGTCATCAACACTGACATCAAGCAGCACTTACTCAACAATAACCTCACAGACACTCTGTTTGGGTTCCGCCAGGGTCACCTAGCTCCTGACCTTATTACAGCCTTGTTTCAAACATGGACAAAAGAGGTGAGGTGAGAGCGACTGTCCTTTGACATCAAGGCAGCATTTGACCGAGTGCGGCATCAAGAAGTCCTAGCAAAACTGGAGTCAATGGGAATCAGGGGAAAACTCTCTGCTGGTTGGAGTCATTCCTGGCACAAAGAAAGATGATTATGATTGTTGGAGGTCAATCATCTCAGCTCCAGGACATCACTGCAGGAGTTCCTCAGGGTCCCAGGCCCAACCATCTTCAGCTGCTTCATCAATGACCTCCCTTCCAACATAAGGTCAGAAGTGGGGCTGTTTGCGGATGCTGCACAATTTTCAGCAGCATTCACGACTCCTGACACTGATACAGTCCATGTCCAAATACAGTGAGACCTGGACAATATCCAGGTTTGGGCTGACACGTGGCAAGTTACATTCACGCCACACAAATGCCAGGCAATGACCATAAGAACATAAGAACTAGGAGCAGAAGTAGACCGTCCGGCCCTTCGAGCCTGCTCCGCCATTCTATAAGATCATGGCTGATCTATTCGTGGTCTCAGAACCACTTACCCGCATTCTCGCCATATCCCGTAATTCCTTTATTTTTCAAAAAAACATCTACCCTATCTTTAAATATATTCAATGAAGTAGCGTCTACTACTCCTTTTGGTAGGGAATTCCATACTTTAACCACCCTCTGAGTGAAGAAGTTCCTCCTTGATTCAGTCCTAAATCTGCTCCCCCTAATCTTGAGGCTCTGCCCTCTTGTCCTACTTTCCCCTACCAGTGGAAACATCCTTTCTATTTCTATCTTATCCATTCCCTTCAAAATGTTATATGTTTCTATTAGATCCCCCCCTCAACCTTCTGAATTCCAGTGAATATAATCCCAATCTACTCAGCCTCTCCTCATACGATAACCCCCTCAACTCCGGAATCAGCCTAGTGAACCTCCTCTGCACCCCCTCTAGTGCTAGCACATCCTTTCTCAAGTGTGGAGACCAAAACTGCACACAGTACTCCAGGTGTGGCCTCACCAGCACCTTGTACAACTGCAACATTACCTCTCTGCTTTTAAACTCAATCCCCTTCGAAATGAAGGACAAAATTCCATTTGCCTTCCTAATTACTTGTTGCACCTGCAGACCAACCTTCTGTGACTCATGCACAAGTACACCCAGGTCCCTCTGCATAGCAGCATGCTGCAGCTTTTTACCATTTAAGTAATAATCCGTTATATTGTTACTCCTTCTAAAATGCACGACTTCACACTTATTGACATTATACTCCATCTGCCAGACCTTTGCCCACTCACTCAATGTGTCAATGTTCCTCTGTAAGGTTTTACAGTCCTCAGTACACTTTGCTCTGCCACACACCTTCGTGTCATCTGCAAACTTGGATACCTTACACATAGTTCCCAACTCCAAATCGTCTATATAAATTGTAAATAATTGTGGTCCCAACACCGATCCCTGAGGCAGACCACTCGTCACTGATTGCCAGCCAGAATAGCACTCATTTATTCCCACTCTTTGTTTCCTGTTAGACAACCAATCCTCTATCCATGCTAGTACTCTACCCTTAACACCATGCATCCTTATCTTATGCAGCAGCCTCTTGTGTGGTACCTTGTCAAAGGCCTTTTGGAAATCTAGGTACACCACATCCACTGGGTCCCCTTTGTCTACCTTGCTCGAAATGTCTTCATAGAATTCCAAGAGATTCGTCAAGCATGACCTACCCTTCATGAATCCATGCTGCGTCCGTCCAATGGGACAATTTCTATCGAGGTGCCCTCCTATCTCTTTCTTAATAATAGACTCAAGCATCTTCCCCACGACAGAGGTTAAGCTAACCGGTCTATAATTCCCCATCTTTTGTCTACTTCCCTTTTTAAACAGTGGCGTCACATTTGCTGTTTTCCAAGCTTCTGGGACTGCCCCAGTGTTCAGCAAATTTTGGAAAATTACCGCCAGTGCATCTGCTATTACTCCAGCCATCTCTTTCAGTATCCTGGGATGCATTCCATCAGGGCCAGGAGACTTATCTATCCTGAGCTCCATTAGCTTGCCTAACACTTGCTCTTTCGTGATAGTAATGGTTTCCAGGTCCTCACCTACCTTCTTCTCTCGGTCAATTGCTGGCATGTTATTAGTGTCCTCCACTGTGAAGACCGATACAAAATATTTGTTCAATGCCCCCGCCATTTCATCATATCCCATAACTAAATGACCACTCTCATTCTCTAACGGACCAACGTTTACTTTAGCCACTCTTTTTAGTTTTATATAATTATAAAAACTTTTGCTATCTGTCCTTATATTCTGTGCCAGTTTTTTTTCGTGTTCTATCTTACTTTCCTTTATGGCTCTTTTCGTGTCTTTCTGCTGACCTTTAAAGTTTCCCCAATCTTCTAGTTTCCCGCTGATCTTGGCCATTTTGTAAGCCTTCTCTTTCAATTTGACAGCCTCATGTATCTCCTTAGACACCCATGGTATATTACCTCTTTTCTTACAATTCTTCCTTCTCACTGGAATATACTTTTGTTGAGCACTATGAAATATTTCTTTGAAAGTACTCCACTGCTCCTCAACTGTCCTACCATAAAATATTTGTTTCCAGTCTACTTTAGCGAGGTCCTTCCTCATTCTATCATAGTCCCCTTTGTTCAAGCATAGGACCCTGGTATTGGATTCTATCATCACACTCTCCATCTGTATACTAAATTCAACCATGCTGTGATCACTCCTCCCAAGAGGATCCCTAACGATGAGGTCATTAATTATTCCTGCCTCATTACACAGGACCAGATCTAGGATAGCTTGCTCTCTCATCGGTTCCATTACATATTGTTCCAGAAAACCATCCCGGATACATTCAACGAACTCCTCTTCAAGGCTACCCTGACCGAGCTGATTTGACCAATCTACATGCAGATTAAAATCTCCCATGATAACTGCTGAACCCTTTTCACAGGCATTAGTTATTTCTTCATTTATTGCCCGTCCCAGTGAGAGGATCTAACCATCATCCCCTGGCATTCAATGGAATTAGCATAGCTGAATCCCCCACTATCAACATCCTGGGGCTTACCATTGACCAGTAACTGAACTGGGCTAGCCATATAAACACTGTGGCTAGAAAGGCGAGGAATTCTGCGGTCCGTAATTCACCTCCTGATTCCCCAAAGCCTGTCCACCATCTACAAGGCACAAGTCAGGAGTCTGATGGAATACTCTCCACTTGCCTGGATGAGTGCAGCTCCAACAACACTCAAGAAGCTCAACACCATCCAGGACAAAGCAGTCCCGCTTGATTGCTCCCCTTCCACAAACATTCAAACCCTCTATCACCGATGAACAGTGGCACCATCTATAGGAGGCACTGCAGTAACTTGCCAAGGCCCCTTAGACAACCCTCCGCACCTTCAGGGGCTAGGCCGACGCTGGCGGGCTTGGTGCCGCGCCAACCAGCACCGAAGGGCCTCCGCTGGCTGGCGTGAGTTGGCGCATGCACGGGAGCACCAGCATGTGCTGGCATCATCCCAGCGAATGCGCAGGGGGTTCATCTCCACGCCGGCCATGGCGGAGTTTGACAGCAGGGGGGTCACTGCTAGGGTGGCGCGATTCCCACCCCTGCCAAAACCCCAGCGCCGGAGTATTCGGCAGCTGGTGGTCAGGGCGGGATTCACGCACCCCCCCCCCCCCCCCGGTGATTCTCCAACCCGGCGGGGGGGGGGGGGGGTCAGAGAATCCCGCCCCACCTTCCATGTACACGATCACTACCAGCTAGAAGGACAAGGGCAGCAGGCACCTGGGAACACCACCATCTGGAGCTTCCCCTCCGAATAACTCACCACTTGGAAATATATCGCCGTTCCTTCACTGTCGCTGGGTCAAGATCTTGGAACTCCCTCCCTAACAGCACTGTGGATGTACCTACACCTTAGGGACTGCAATGAATCAAGAAAGCAGCTCGGCACCACCTTCTCAAGGCAAATTTAGGGATGGGCAATAAATGCTGGTCACACCTGCGACACCCACATCCCGTAAAGGAATTTAAAAAAATAATGTCTAAAAACTACCCACACTGAACACGGTTCATTTTGCAACTGATTAGGGAGAAATGAGGGATAATGAACTGATCTGGGGAAGTTTAGAGCTTGCTTTCTTAACATGCTGGCTGTGGTAGTATGACTAGAGGTACTACGGTACCTGGGAGTGTGAGCTACTATTGGTGGAGAAGGCTCGCTGCTCATTGGCCCAAGTGTTTGCATTTCATTGGTCGGAATGTAAGGTAGCTCCGCCCAGTGAGGCGGGGTATAAGAACCCGTGTCTCCCAGCAGCTGGTCCCTTTCTGTACTTGAGCTGCTGGAGAAACATCTTGTTGATTAAAGCCTTCAATTCGGACTACATCCTCGTTTCAGTAGTTATTGATTGCGCATCACTGGCACATGAAGCTCACGGAGTGAAAGTGACCCAATCCAGCAAGGAGCAGAACCTTCGGGAAAGGACAAAGTGGGGGGTATTGCTGGGAGGTGAAAGTTGACATGTCCAACTCGGTGACTGCGTGGGATATACTCGTAAATGAAAACCACATCTCACCAGGAATATCTCCTCGGCCATTGTTTTCCCATGTGTGAAAAAAGAAGAAAAAACCTTTGTGGCCTCAGCCGAGCTTAGACCACATCCCGGGAATGTCTTTATTTTTTGGAAACCATGAATTAGTGAAAAAGATTGCAGTCACTAGCTAACAGCAGGTTTGGCAGGTGATCAGAGAGTTCATTTTTGGCAGTGATTGCTCTGTAAAACCTGTGATAATGTCCACCTGAAAATTCTATGTTATTACAGCAGTTTGTTTCAAAATTCTTTCTGCAGCATTACAAAGAGACTTTTTAAAGTTCAGTAATAAGTTCACTCGACTGCCCACTGGAGTCTGGCAGCCAGGATTTGCCGAAGCTTCCCATTTCACGCTGCCGGCAACTTTGCATTTGCAAGATGGATGATGGCAGGGGTTGGCAGGGATGGCAGGGGACAGCAGGGGATGGCAGGGGATGGCAGGGGATGGCAGGGGGTGGCAGGGGGTGGCAGGGGACAGCAGGGGATGGCAGGGGACAGCAGGGGATGGCAGGGGACAGCAGGGGATGGCAGGGTGTGGCAGGGGACAGCAGGGGATGGCAGGGGACGGCAGGGGGTGGCAGGGGATGGCAGGGGACAGCAGGGGATGGCAGGGGACAGCAGGGGATGGCAGGGGACAGCAGGGGATGGCAGGGGATGGCAGGGGGTGGCAGGGGATGGCACAGGATGGCAGGGGATGGCAGGGGGTGGTAGGGGACGGCAAGGGGTGGCAGGGGATGGCAGGGGATGGCGGGGGATGGCAGGGGATGGCGGGGATGGCAGGGGATGGCAGGGGATGGCACAGGATGGCAGGGGATGGCAGGGGACAGCAGGGGATGGCAGGGGATGGCAAGGGGTGGCAGGGGATGGTAGGGGGTGGCGGGGGATGGCAGGGGACGGCAGGGGACGGCAGGGGATGGCAGGGGATGGCAGGGGACGGCAGGGGATGGCAGGGGGTGGCAGGGGATGGCAGGGGATGGCAGGGGATGGCAGGGGACAGCAGGGGATGGCAGGGCTTGGCAGGGGATGGCAGGGGACGGCACAGGATGGCAGGGGATGGCAGGGGATGGCAGGGGATGGCAGGGGGTGGTAGGGGATGGCAGGGGTGGCAGGGGGTGGCAGGGGATGGCAGGGGATGGTGGGGATGGTAGGGGATGGCGGGGGATGGCAGGGGACGGCAGGGGACAGCAGGGGATGGCAGGGGATGGTAGGGGATGGCAGGGTACAGCAGGGGGTGGCAGGGGATGGCAGGGGGCGGCAGGGGATGGCAGGGGACGGCTGGGGATGGCAGGGGCGGCAGGGGATGGTAGGGGATGGCAGGGATGGCAGGGGATGGCAGGGTATAGCAGGGGGCAGCAGGGGATGGCAGGGGACGGCACAGGATGGCAGGGGATGGCAGGGGACGGCAAGTCATGGGAGATGGTGACAGCTCAGCCCCCTGACATCATCACATCGGAAATGCGATTTGACCAGGGATGTGGACAGTGAGTGGAGCAGGGATTCCGCCCGCAATCTCTCACTAAGCAATCAGACTAATTGAAAGCAAAACTACAGTGGAAGGATGCTGGCTTTGCGATAGATCAATCTGTATATGGGACCAGATTGGTGACCACTGCATTATTAGGGGCTACACTCATAAAATGTGTAAGGGAGGTCGGCGCACCCAAATCTCACAGTAGCACAGTGGTTAGCACTGTTGCTTCACAGCGGCAGGGTCCCAGGTTCGATTCCCGGCTTGGGTCACTGTCTGTGCGGAGTCTGCACATTCTCCCCGTGTCTGCGTGGGTTTCCTCCGGGTGCTCCGGTTTCCTCCCACAGGTCCCGAAAGACGTGCTGTTAGGTAATTTGGACATTCTGAATTCTCCCTCAGTGCACCTGAACAGGCGCCGGAATGTGGCGACTAGGGGCTTTTCACAGTAACTTCATTGCAGTGTTAATGTAAGCCTACTTGTGACACTAGTACAGATTATTAAAATAATTATTATTAAGAAGGCATACGGGACACTTCGGCCACAGCGGGAGTACAGGGTGCAGTTCTGGTCACCTCACTACAGGAAGGATGTGATTGTACTGGAGGGGGTGCAGAGGAGATTCACCAGGATGTTGCCTGGGATGGAGCATCTGAGCCATAAAGAGCGACCTGATAGGCTGGGATTGCTTTCTTTGGATCAGAGAAGGTTGAGGGGGGATATGATTGAGGTGTATAAGATTATGTGGTGGTTTGGACAGGGTAAATAGGAAGCAGCTGTTCCCAAGGGGACATAGTGTTAGGGTGAGGAAAGGAGATTGCGAATGGTTTTGAGAACATTTATTTTTCACTCAGAGGGTGGTGAGAATCTGGAAAGCACGGCCTGGGAAGGTAGAGGAGGCTGAAAACCTCACATCATTAAAAAGCACTTAGCCGACCACTTGAAGCAACCTCACATTCAAGGGTATGGAACAAATGCTGGTAAGGGGGATTAGCGTGAGATTAGGGAAAGTTATTGTCAGTGCAGACTTGATGGGCCGAAGGGCCTTTTCCGCGCTGTTCGACTCTGTGACTCTAAGACTCAGGTGCAAACAAACAACTTACATTCTGAATGAGGACGGCATGTGGCGCAGTGGTTGGCACTGGGACTGTGGTGCTGAGGACCCGGGTTCGAATCCCGGCCCTGGGTCACTGTCCGTGTGGAGTTTGCACATTCTCCCCGTGTCTGCGTGGGTCTCACCTTTAATTGGAAAAAAAAATAATTTTGTGCTCTAAAACTTAAAAAGAAAAAGAAACTTACATTGTGAATTTATCTTGGAGTTGATTGCGAGGAGCCTGCACATTGTAGTAGAGGCGGCTGATTGCTATCATTTTCCTTCCTAACACCTCTGAGCAAATGCTTCATTGGATCTCGTTGGTCATTGAAATCGTTTGCTGTTCATTTTTCAATGGAACAGTGTGAAAGAACACTGCAATCCTTCACAGTGTGTTTGGGGAATATTAAAAACGTCTTCTATTTGTTTATTGTTAAATTCACTTAAAGAAAGACCTTATTCTGCATTCTCAAAGCCCCAGATTTCACTGCAGAACATGTGACCGGAAGCTTCCAGAATATGAAGCAGGGGATTTGAAACACCATGAGCATGGTGATGATGAGCCTGTTCAATCCTGCTGTTGACATGACAACAGTCTGGTGTCAGAATAGGAATGCAGAATGAAGGTGTGAAAATGGAATGATTCGACTGAAGTTTAAAGTCACTTTCAGCATTTCCGTACTCCTCCAGCCAGGATTGTCTGCTATTCCTCAGCCGAGATGTCCTTCACAATCTTTGGCAATGATCACGTTGATGTGGAACTGGGGACTGGATGTCACAGCGGGCGGCAGGCGGATTACTCGCCTCCCCCACACCCCCAACCCAACAGGAAAGCCAGCCGGCTGCTGACACACCCGAAAGGAGCCCACCGCCACCCCCCGCCACCCCACCCTCTTTGGGTGGGCTAAACTAGGCAATAGCGGGGCTTCCGCCCCCCAGTGGAAGGAGGTCCCAGCCCCGATCTGATTGGCCGCTGGATCTAGCTGCCCCAACAGTGCCGCAGCTCAGTAGTGGCCATTGCGGGGACTGCAAGCAGGCCCAGGACGAAGGGAAGATGGACTCCAAGGCCTCAGGCACGGGGCGGGGTGAGGGATCGGGCAGCCTGAGGGCGAGGGAGGTGGGGGCTGGGGGCTGGCTTTGGAGGCCATGTTGAGGGAATGAGAGGGGTTAAGGTTTTTTTGGGGGGGGGACGTGCCTCCGATGCACACAGTTTGACCTGAAGAAGACCATGGAAAAGGTCAGCCAAGTCCTGTTGCGTCAACAGCAAAGATCAGCAAATATCAAAAGTTATCCCTATTTAAACAAAGACCCTACCACCAATAACATTTGATGATATATTTATCCCTATTTTACGGGCATAATTGAAACAAATTTGTAATATTGAAATGCTTAATAGGTTTAAAAATAACTTTGTTATTGTAACAACAACATGAAGAAGTTTATTTTAAATAAATTAGTTGAAAGAACAGAGCTAGTAATTTTCCTTTGAATTTGTTTGTAGTTTTGTTTCAATCTTCAGATGCTAAAGTGTTATTTGACCCATTATTTTCGTAAACCATATGAAATTTATCCCCAATGTGGAATCTATCCCACAGTTCCTTCCTTCAGGAACGGTCAGCAAGATGTCACTGGTTTTTGCTCCCAGTGAATTAGTGCGGTGAAATACTCGTGCATTGGCAGTTCAACCTCCCATCTTTTTTCTCTTTTTCTGAGTCTTTATCTATTGGCTTTCTCTTCCAGTCCTAAAGTTTCCTTTCTGGCCTGTGTCGATTTTGCTGTCTCTGTCTCTTTCAGCCCTGCGTTATTGGTACCCCAGTATACTCAATCAGCCAATCGTCCAGTTATTTCCACGCAAAGATGTGGTATAACAGTTGTGTGATCAGATTGTGTTGCCAATAAAGTTTAGACTGACTTGAATACAGCAGCAATCATTTTTAATTCTAAATTTCCAAGAAAGTGAACATATTTTCAGTGTCACAGGTTCTTCCCCAGTGCAGGTTTTAACTGTGAATGCAAAGCAGGAGTTAATGATGCTTCTCAAGTACTTTTTATAGTTCCTGGGCCGAAAAAAGAGGAAAAGAGCTTTCTATAAAACCCAAATGGCAATTTCCCCTTTGACCCACAAGTGGCAAGTTTGGGTTTGGGGCAAATAAAATAATTTTTTTCCTTAAAACTTTGAGACTGAACCTCAAGATTGGAAATGCAAAAGTTTACTTATCTTTGAGGAGCAGAAGGCGACATTTCTAGGCAGCCATTCCAGTTTCTGTTACTCTAATCGCAATGCGTCAAGTAAATTCCATGATTGAATCTGTCTAATTTAGGCGGCTCTGATCAACGCCTCTGGGTAAGAACTGTTGGTTTGTTGTAACCGTGAATCATTCTGTCTTCATTTCAATGAAAATTGAGATTCCACTCTGGATTTTCCCAATAAGCGTTCACCAGATTTTAGTATACTTCTGCATTTTGAAATGAATGAAATGAAATGAATGAAAATTGCTTATTGTCACAAGTAGGCTTCAAATGAAGTTACTGTGAAAAGCCCCTAGTCGCCACATTCCGGCACCTGTTCAGGGAGGCTGGTACGGGAATTGAACTGTGCTGCTGGCCTGCCTTGGTCTGCTTTAAAAGCCAGCGATTTAGCGTTTTGAGTCTGTTTCACCATCATTCAAGGGAGTTTGAAATCACCAAATGTAGCGCTCACATGCACATTTCCAAAGGAATACAACACTGACAATTTTATATTTAAATAGCACCTTTAACATAGTAACGTGTCCTAAGATGCTTCACAGGAGTGTTGTCAAAAAAGGCCTGACATCGAGCGGAATAAGGGGATATTAGAATAGTGACCAAAACCTTGATCAAAATAGGTAGGTGTTCCTGGCTGCAGTCAGTGCAGAGCGCCATTTCAAACTGGCCAATGAGCAGCCACTTGGCATGTACTGCGCTCTGTGAGAGGCCGAGCGCTGCTGGCAAGGGTGGCAAGAAGGCGGCTGCCAAGAAAAGGGAGGGCGTGGGTCGGCGCTTCTAAAGCCCCCATCAGGGGGACAGCCGCCCCGGAGCTGTCTCGGAAGCCATTGACCTGTGAAAAATAGGGTAGTCCAGTGGTTAGCACTGTTGCTTCACAGCTCCAGGGACCCGGGTTCGATTCGCGGCTTGGGTCACTGACTGTGCGGAGCGTGCACGTTCTCCCCGTGTCTGCGTGAGTTTCCTCTGGGTGCTCGAGTCCCGAAAGAGGTGGTGTTAGCTGAATTGGACATCCTGAATTCTCCCTCAGTGTACCCGAACAGGCGCCGGAATGTGGCGACTAGGGGATTTTCACAGTAACTTTCACAGTAACTAATGTAAGCCTACTTGTGACAATAAAGATTATTAAAATAATTATCGATGTTAAAACTATGCCATGAGTGCCGAGATTGCACAATCAAACACAGACCTCAGTCCCCAGGAACGTTAATTTATTTCAGCTCGGGCAGTTTATCCCCCTCCCCCCTCCACCCCGTGATCGAGGAATGCGGCTAAAACATAGCCTTGGCCAGCCCGCCGACTGTAAAAGCAGATGGACGGCGTAAAATTGTGTTCAATTGGCCCCTTAAATGGGCTAAATTCCTCGCATGATTGTCGAATTATTGCACAAGTGCATGATGACACTGGGATGCGTGCTTGCCGACGTTTTTGCCCGGTTTCATGTGTTTCAGGTCAGGTCCACGGCCACCTGAACAACATGAAATTCTACCCGTGGTCTTGGCGGCTGAATAATGGGTGGAGAGGTTAAAATCCAAGATGACAGAATTGGAGGAAAGCAGAGCTTGGAGGGTCCCAGGGCTGAAGTTGATCACAGAGATCGGGAGGGATGAAGCAAGGAGAGGATTTGAAAAGAACAATAATTTTAAAAAGCACCGTGCAGCCAGCTGAGGGCTCCGGAATATTTACAAATTTGAACAATTATACAAATGTTGTTTTAAATGTAGATTCACTATAAGAGCCAAAGGTTTTTAACCTTATACAATTTGATTGAAATGCTGCCAATGCAAATAATTGGGGTTTAAATGTATTAAGGTTGCTACAACTGGGGCTAAATTGTTAATGTCTGTGATACACCCTTTTGATTTGCATCTGGGTACACCGCGCAATCTCTAGTTTGTAAAGTCTTTCATGTATTAATCTCACATTTTTTGCCCAGTCGCAGAGATCAATCTGTGCTAACAGTGAGCAGTTCAAGGTCATTGACATTTACTTGTTGTTTTGTAGAAGGGTAAACTACTTTTTGCTGTCAATCCATCTACTTCTTTAGCAGCAAACACACTAGAAGTATTGATTTTCTTCTTCGCCTAGAGGCTTGTGTTACTCCCCCTATCTCATTGGCATCACGGCTGCAAGACGATTTTCTGGATTTATCTGTGAAGGGACAAGAGTATGATGGAGCATAGCCATAATTAACTTTGGGAAGCAGAGGTCAGAAGGAAAGGTCACAGATCCAATTTGTCAATAGAGTGGGTGATGGATGCTGATCCGATTTGGATATAGTGAAACATGATTTTATTGAGGATTATTGACCTTCAATGAAAAATCACTCCCAGCCCCGTGATCGTTCCATTTTTTAGTCTAAGGAATACTCATTATGTCAGCTGACAGTGGGAGTCTACAGGCTTGGGGTAATGATGGAATTAATTTGTTATTGTGGACAGGATGATAAAGAAATCCCGAGCTCACTAATAGTCATTGTTCTGGTGCTACTGTGCAGTAACTCACCCCTTTAAGGGGGAATACATCAGAGGGGTCATGTTGGCCCAGACAGGACACCTGTCTGATAAAGTGAAAGTGCTGCACACGTTTTTGAAGACACACATTTGAGGAGGTGGGAGCTGTCCCAGGGTCCAGTCTGATCCAATTATGGCAGCAAGCAATGTTGTTGCTGGTCCAAAGAGAGAATTGGTTTATCAGCCAATGTGTTGCTCCCAGTGGAATGGAGGAGACAGTGATGTACCAAGAGACAGTTCCAGTGAAGCAGGTCCAACCAGAGCAACTTCTATAGCTGAATCTCCACCAGGTGAGTTACGTCATTCCCAAAGAAAGACAGGCCCCTAACTTCTGCAGAGTGGTAATCTCGGCAGATTGTCATTCCCACCAGATTTACCCTCACTGGGGGTCCGAAGCCCCCATCTCGCCCAACCTTCATCACTCAGGCTGGCTGAGACAGGAGCAGCAAAGCATGTCCCCGGCGAGCATCGCCATGGAGTAACCAGGGTGCAGAGGGGTAAGTCACTCCCGCTTTATGTAGCAACAGCTGGCAGAAATGGAAGGTGGTGAGTCATGTTGGGTGTGGAGGCCGTGTGATGGATTCCGTGGGGGTCGTGTGGGTGTGGTGGCCGGGGGGGGGGGGGGGGGGGGGGGGGGGGGGGGGTGTGTCCCATATGAGGCTTGCTCTGGGTGTTTACATATTTACTCTGGAGTTGGAATTTCATTTTTCTATCTAACTCTTTCAGGGTTTAAACCGGCAGAACCATCCGAAGTTCGCAATTTAAATCACTTCTGATGGGTGGTTCCCAGCCCAGAGATGTGCTGTCACTGAGTCCGCGGTGCTCCCCGTCTGGAGTCATGTCCGGCTTACTTGATTCAGTTTTGGCTTGTGGATGCTCCCCGTCTGGAGCCCTTTCTGGTTCGCCTGAATCAGCTTTGGTTTCCTGCCGCTCCCCGTCCGGAGTCAGTGCAGGTTCACTTGAGTCAGCTGAGGTTTCTTGAAGCTCCACGTCCGGAATCAAAACGTTCAGAAATTCATTTGCTTGTGGAGAGGCTCGAGCGAATGAGGTTTGAAGTAACGTGGTGTCACCGGAGTCACCAGTAGTCTCACTGTGATTGTTGAGTGCCTCTGTACACACTAGCTGAGGTCTGTCACGTTGCACATCTTGTATGGGAAGTGGGATGCACATACAGTCTCACACACAGTGGGCAGAGCCTCAGTAGCTTCTTGTCTTTCACTTGAGCTGGGTAGACTGTCAGAGTCTTCTTCTGGTGGCTCAAACAGTCTGGGTGGACTGCCATAATCGCTTTGTTGTTCACATGAGCGTGGTGGACTGTCAGTCTTCTTGCTGTGCTCTGGAGCGTTGTGGACTGTCATAGTTTTCTGTGTGGAGGCTGGGACCCTTCGCGGTGCGTGGACAACTCTCTGTGTAGAGTTGGGGACTCTTCGCGGTGCGTGGAAAACTCTCTGTGTAGAGTTGGGGACTCTTCGCGGTGCATGGACAACTCTCTGTGTAGAGTTGGGGACTCTTCGCGGTGCATGGACAACTCTCTGTGTAGAGTTGGGGACTCTTCGCGGTGCATGGACAACTCTCTGTGTAGAGTTGGGGACTCTTCGCGGTGCGTGGACAACTCTCTGTCTCTTGGTGTCAGGCCGCAGCATAATCCTGCTCTCGCGAGTCGGGATGTCATATATGCTGGGCTGAAGATTCCCCATTCCGAAGAACTCGTCGTCGGGGTCTTCACGGTACAACACCTCTTGTCGTGGTTTGGATTTGGTACTGGGGTAGCCATCTCCCAAGATGAAATCTTTGAGTTGTTGTCTATAAAAAACATATTATCTTCTAGGGCGGTGCTAACTGCTTGCTGCAGGGATCTGCGGAGGTTACTTTCAGCTACTGGTCAAATTTCAGGCATTGTGCTGTCGTTCCAGGTGAAAGAATCGGGTTTAAAGGCTTTTGTTTTGGGACATTTCCCCTTTAAGTGGGTGTAGTCCGGGGCCTCTGACAACACAAAGCTTGTGATGTAGAGCATGAGAAGCGATTGCGCATGCGCAGATCGCTGTTCCTTTACTTGGGGCCTTTTCCGCAATTGCGCATGCGCGGCTTCTTTTCCAAGATGGCTGCAAATCAAAACTGCCGTTTTCTGCAATGGAAAACCTACCTTCGGCACGTGGTCAGTACTGGCGCTTCTTTTAACTTTTTTTCTTGTATCTTCCTCGCAGAATTCTTGGAATTTGTCCAGGGCTGCCTGGAAGTCGCTCTTGTTTTGCCCCTTTGAGTATTTGAAGGTCTCGAAGATTTCTGCTGCTTTTTTACCCGCGATGGTAAGTAGAAGCTCTATTTTCTCGGCATCCGCCACGCCATCTAGGTCGGACGCTATCAGGTAGATCTCGAATCTCTGCCTGAACGCATGCCAGTTTTCACTGAGATTCCCTTGGTACCTGAGCTGCTGTGGAACCGGAATCTCGAACATTAACTTGCCTGGGTGCTGTCGCTGGTTGTCCCGCATTTGTTGAGTTGAGCTATAGGGATTAAACAGCTCACTTTTTTTATGCTCTTGACGTAGCAAAGCTGCTTCCTTGATGTGCACTCTGAGAAAGGAAGGTTCAGACTTGGAGATAGCTTTAACACATTTATTAAACTGTTAACGATTCTCCTACTTGGATTCGACTCTCCTGTTAATCCTGCTATAGTTACTCAGAGTGACGAACCAGTCTGCTACAATCCACATGGTGGGTGTGATGTATTTCAATCAACCCTGTCTGTACTCACTAAGTGTCTCCACTGGAAAAAAGAAGATCATGTGTGCTGTGTCCTTATATATGGGTTGGTGTAATGCCCCCCTGTGGTAGTGTCACCTCTGTGTGTATCGTGACTGCCCATTAGTCGTGTCCTATCTTACTGACCTATTGGTTGAATGTCTGTGTGTCATGTCTCTGATGCTCCCCCTAGTGTCTAGCTAGTCTAAGTGTATTTACATTAACACCTTGTGTATTTGCAGTGATGCATATCACCACAGGGACGAAACTGACGCAAACACGGGGAGAATGTGCAACCTCCACATGGACAGTGACACAGGGCCAGGATCGAACCTGGGACCTCAGCACCGTGAGGCTGCAGTGCTAACCACTGCACCACCGTGCTGCTCCTCTCTCGGTCCAACTCTTGAAGAGGGCTTTGTAGTCATACTTAGGTTAACTGTATGTCTTTAATGACTAGACTATTTACAAATATAGAGTAAAGGGTACAACCTTATAGCTGTCTCCATTCTTGCTGGTATGCAGGTCTGTGTCCAACACTCAACTGACCCCGGTATGGATCATGTGCCCTCTTACATCACTGTGTGAACGATACTGCCCTCAGTCCCACATTAATCCTATCTGTGCCAGACTCTTATGCTGGAATGATCACATTGTTGTTTGCAGCGTTTGTTGAGTGCGAGCTGCCATGTTTCCTATATTACAACACAAGGCACGTTTCAAAAGTACTTCCCTGGTTTCAAAGCACTTTGGGATGTCCAGAGATTGTGACGGTTTTAGATAAATACACGTTTTTCTTTTTGTTTTTGGTATTTCTGTCCTTGGAATAGGGAGGTGGCTGATCAGTAACTCCTGTGGTAGTGGTAGCATTTGGTTGTGGGGCCTGGAGGAATAATCTTGCATTCCCAAGCCCCAACAATAAATTAAACCTTTCTTAAATAAGAACAGAATACTGCGGTTGCTGGAAATCTGAACCAGAAACAGAAAGTGTTGGAAAAACGCAGGAGATCTGGCAGCAGCTGTGGAGAGAGAAATAGAGTTCACATTTCCTAGGGGCTGGTTTAGCACACTGGGATAAATCGCTGGCTTTGAAAGCAGACCAAGGCAGGCCAGCAGCATGGTTCAATTCCCATACCAGCCTCCCTGAACAGGCGCCGGAATGTGGTGACTAGGGGCTTTTCACAGTAACTTCATTGAAGCCTACTCGTGACAATAAGAGATTTTCATTTTTCATTTCATTTCGAGCCTATTGACTTTTCAGAGTTAGAGAGGGAGAAATGTGATGGATTATGTACTGTACAAGAGGGGGTAGGGCAGTGGAGCAGAGTAGGTCAGAGATGTGAGCGAGGGGAGATTGCAACAAAGACGTCAAGGACACAGAAGGGGGGAATCAATGGCAATATTAAAGACTCACGAAGGTGCTGATAGTGGCATAAAAGTAGGATAGCAGAATGTGTTAACAGCAGAGCAAAGATCAGCGCCCTGGCAAAGCAAGACTTAACAAGGCCCAGTGGGGGAGACGGAGGAGCATTGGGGTGACAAAAGGATTAAAAAAGGTGGTCAAAATGGAGGAGACAGTTCATAGCCTGATGTTGTTGAACTCAATGTTGGGGCCTGAGGGCGGTAACGAACCTAATCGGAAGATGAGGTGCTGCTCCTCCAGTTTACCTTGGGCTTCACTGTCAGCAGGCCAAGAGCGGACATGTGGGGATGAGAGCAAGGGGCTGAGTTGGCGAGCGACAGGAAGGCTGGGGCCGTGCTTGTGGGATGGACTTTTTCATTTTCTGCTCTTTGACTGAAACTGAATATTGGCATAAGGTTCTATCTTGTTGAAGCCTAAAACCTCAATTTGGCCTCAAACTTTAGAAATGGTTGCCTCCTGTTTCAGAGAGTTGTTTGATTGGGTAGGGGTAGGCTCTGGGGAAGATAGATCTTTTGGTAGAGATGGCCATTCCCCCCTCACATTTAGGGACCACCATTGGCCCATTTCCACCTGCTGTGCTGCCTGAACATTTCCCCCCATAACGTTTTCTATTATCAATGCTTTAGCAATACAAGGTGACAGGAAAACCAACGTAACCCCGGCAGCCTGTCTTACCAAGACAGTAGAAACCCTCTTCAGCATTTTAAATGGTTAAATTTAATAACGGTAACATTTAATTTTGAATCCACCCTTGATCCCACTGTCCTTGGAAACTGCTGCCCCATCTCCAACCTTTCTTTCCCAGCAGATGTCCTTGTCTCCCAAACCTGTGCCTACCTTTCCTGTAACTCCCATGTTCGAATCCCTCCAATCATGTTTCTGACTGGCCGCAGCACCGAAGCGACTCTTATCAACATCTCCAATGACATCCTTTGTGACTGTGACAAAGAACCTTTCCTTCCTCGTCCTTCTTGACCTCTTCGCGGCCGTTGACACAGTTGACCACACCATCCTCCTCCAACGTCTCCCCACTGTCACCCAGCTGGGTGTGACTGTCTTCACCTGGTTCCATTTGTATCTAGTTAATTGTAGCCAAAGGTTCCCTTGCAACTCTTCCCGCTCTGCTCCTGTTACCTTTGGAGCCTGCCAAGCCCCCTTTGGCCTTCTCCTCCTCCTCATCTACATGCTGCTCTTTGGGAAAACACCTGTTATATTACACTCTGTGGTAATATGTCGTTATTCTTTGCCATGTGATCCAGAATGGTCTGATGAGTTGATGATAAAGAAACCACCAATCTTTAGATTGAAGCAAAACTAATTTATTGAATAACGATTAAATTAAATAGAGTTTGCACCCTTCACAGAGCTGTAACTACTAATAAAGTAATCTATAATCTAGTGTTAACTAATGATGTCCGCGTGCTACTTCTCTCTAATTTAAACTGCTCCTCGTGCTGTGATCAATACTTCTCCTCGGCTAACGCTACCCAAGATTCCCTGAGATTTGATATTTATTCTGGGGACTGGTGGTTCCCCCTCTAGTGTTTAAATTACACTGAGATGTTATAATTAACCCTTCACTGGGCGTACCTATATACATATCATTACAGATTCTAATCCCCATTTTGACTGTATTTATATTTTGAATCGGTTTGAGGGTCTGTAATGTCGATTGTCAATGTAATGTTTCACCTGTTGAAAACTTAGCAGAATGGGCGGCTAAACATTCTGCATTTCCTATTTCTTGACTTGGGTTTGGCCTGACACATATCCCTTAGTATTGTGAATCCGGATAGATATGTCCGTGTTTATGCTCTCAGGAAACGCTGGTCCATTCAGAGGGATTATTTGTTGAGTTAAGAAACTTGAAGGAACCTCACGTTGTACAGAAAAACTCCTGAAGGTTTGCCATTTTATTTTGAAAATCTAGATTTTATTTTATGAGTGGACCGATTCTTCCTCTTGAGCTCTCTACCCTGAGGCAGGCCGGAACCACAGCACTGTGGTCTCCACTGCGAGTGGGCAAAGAGGCAGGTCCCTAACCCACCCTATTTGGAACGGGGAATGAACCCCTGCTGCTTCACACCAGCCATCCAGCCACCTGGCCCTCCCCATCAAGTCCGGGTTGCTGTGGCAAGATTCACTTTTACATCCATGTTGTCGTCTGGATCTATGGATAGTGATCCAAGAGCATCTAATGTTCCCCCATCACATGGCTGACCAGGAATTTCCCCACTCTTACTGCCATCACCGCCATCGGTATGTGATGGAAGGATTTACACGTTGATGCTCACCCTGTTTGGCCACATTCTGAACACATCTGCCTCAGCCATCAAGTCCTGGGGTGGGACTCGAACTGGGGGCACCATTTCTCTACCACAAGACCTCCAATGGATTGATTATATCATGGTCAAGAGAAGCGGTTTTGTTTGAAGATTGTTAAAATCCACATTGCCGTTCATGGCAAATCTCTATAATGATACAGATTGTTGGCAAATCTGGGTCTTAGCCATTCAGCAATTAACATGAATTCCTGACTGAAATATATTTTAATTAATTCAAATATGCTCTGCTGGACCTTATTGTATCGATGCTATAAAACTGAACTAACAGCCTCATAAAATTAAAGAATATTTCAGCAGTTCAGTCATCAAGAGGTTGTGTGGATGATATTGAGCATCACTGAGATTAATGGGCAGGTTAATCTTCACGGATGTCAGAGATGTATATCAGAGCAAATAAAAACGTGAAATAGTTTGTCTTTTTCTTTATGGGAATCCTCCTTTGATTATATGTCTCTTAATGTTTCCTACATGTTTGTGGACTCTTGTCCACCCAACTCGCACCCCCCCTCGTCCCCTCCACCAGAAGGATGTGGAGGCTTTAGAGAGGGTACAGAAGAGATTTACCAGGATGTTGCCTGGTATGGAGGGCATTAGCTATGACGAGCGGTTGAATAAACCCGGTTTGTTCTCACTGGAACGAAGGAGGTTGAGGGGCGACCTGATAAAGGTCTACAAAATTATGAGGGGCATAGACAGAGTGGATAGTCAGAGGCTTTTCCCCAGGGTAGAGGGGTCAATTACTAGGGGGCATAGGTTTAAGGTGCGAGGGGCAAGGTTTAGAGGAGATGTACGAGGCAAGTTTTTTTACACAGACGGTAGTGGGTGCCTGGAACTCGCTGCCGGAGGAGGTGGTGGAAGCAGGGACGATAGTGACGTTTAAGGGGCATCTTGACAAATACATGAATAGGATGGGAATAGAGGGATACGGACCCCGGAAGTGTAGAAGATTTTAGTCTAGACGGGCAGCATGGTCGGCGCAGGCTTGGAGGTTTTATACTGAGCCCCCGGGCTGTTTTTGGGGCTTAGATTATAATCCATAAATTGATGTGAATGCACACCTAACTGCTTTAGCCATTCTCCTGATTAGAAATTGCTCCCCCCCTCTCTCCTTGGAGATAAAGTGAGCAGCATCAAAGTTATTATTGTTCTTTAAGACCTATCACATTGAGCCTGAGGATTGAAGGAGCGATACCCATCGTGTTACGTCACCCTGGGCTGGGCACGGTCAATTCCTGCCCCCTTGACCCGGAGTCACAACAAAAGTGAATTGACCGATAATTATTTTGTTTAAACAATAATTTTTATTGAAATTTTTGAAAAATGTATAACAACAAAACAATAATAATAACAATAATAAACACCCCCCGGACCCATAACAACGCATATAACGAGCCCCCCCACCCCCCCCAAACCCGATGAACAACAAAATAAATTAAAAATAAATTAAATTAACATAAACAATACCCCCCTGAACCCCCCGCCCCCCCTTCTCCCCCTCCCCCCCGGGCGACGACCGTTTCGAGATCTTTGGCCCTAAACTGGTCCAATGACTTACAAACACCAGATTTGTAAGTAAAAACACACAAACTGTTTATTTACAACCAGAAAAGAGATAAAACATGCAATAATTAAACCCTTTGACCGTCCCACCCTCTACCCAATCACACATAAGGCAGACACACACAGAGTGAGGGAAAGGGTAAAATGATATGGGATTAAAATCTGGGAGTCAGAGAGCTGTGTTCTTATTGCTAATGTCGAAGACTTTGTAGTCGGTTATCTTCACAGGACGAGGAAAACCATCATTTGGATTGGATCTTCTGGTATGTGCATTCAGTCAGATAGTGGCACAGTGGTTAGCACAGTTGCTTTACAGCTCCAGGGACCCAGGTTCGACTCCTGGTTTGGGTCACTGTCTGTGTGGAGTCTGCACGTTCTCCCAGTGTCTGCGTGGGTTTCCTCCGGGTGCTCCAGTTTCCTCCCACACATCCCGAAAGATATGCTGTTGGTGAATTGGACATTCTGAATTCTCCCTCAGTGTACCCAAACGGACGCTGGAGTGTGGCGACAAGAGGATTTTCACAGTAACTTCATTGCAGTGTTAATATAAGCCTACCTTTGACACTAATAAAGATTATTATTATAACTGACAATTACCAGGCCTTCCTGCAGGTGTAACTGGCTGTGGAGGGAGAGAGGGAATAACCTTTTTTCAGCACCTTATAGAGAAGTCCTCAGGAGAGAGAGAAGTGAGACCTGTGGCTCTTCAAGTGTCTTAATTAATAAAGCGCTTCACTCTCCAAAATGGAGCCTGTTTGACTTTGGCAGAACATTCTGGAACACCATCACCAATCATGATCACGAGCCAGTGAAGTCCCGGGAAACCAAAGTGGCCGATTTGCTGTCGGCCAAGTCCATCAAAAAATACAATCACTGGGCCAGACCAAATAGCACAGGTACGGGGGGTCTCCAGAGGCCAAACCAAACAGCACCTTTGCCATAGGGGTTTCAGTAATCGCCCGGATACAAAAGTTATAACAGCAAAGATAAGAAAAAAAATAAAGGGAATCAGTTTTAAAAAGGAGGATTGTGTGTTTGGCAATATCATATTCTACAACGACTGAACAATGATGTGTCCTTGGCCTTCTGAGCCTCCATTGCCTTCTGATCCTTACTGTGAAAGTAATGGAGCAGTGGAGAAGGAAAACATGTTTGTCTTTGTCATGTATTTGTTTATTTGGTGCCATTTGGGGTATTCTAACAAATTGGCAATTGTTGCTGGGATCAGTAATGCTACAAGAAGTACATTCTGCTTCCCTGCTGCTTTTAACATGGCCGTGATGTTTATACATTACTTTGTGAAGCAGTAAAAGGAACCTAATTGAGAACTTGAGAAGCAAACAGCCACACTCACTCTGTTTCTTCAGTTAAAGAAGTTAACACAATGCAACAAACCTCCTTTAGCAACATTAACCTGCGGGCAAAGCTTGAGAAAGTGCTTGATGGAATAGTCAGTCTATTTTCTACCAAAGACAACAACAACATGTGTTTATGCAGCACCTTCAAAGTAGAAAAATACCCAAAGGCAGAAGGGAAATGAAATAAAAGCAGAAAATACTGGAAATGACCCATCAGCCTGATCATGGACCCTGTTCCTCTCTCCACAAACACTGCCAGGTCCGCTGAGTATTTCCAGAACTTTCTGTTTTTTTTTCAGATTTCCATCATCTGCTTGTAAGAAATTTGTGTATGTTTTGTACGATAAGTATTTGTTGCAGTAATGTTTTAAGTGCCTGTGTTAGGGTGTATATATCTGCTGCAGCAATATTTAAAAAATCCTCGTTCAAAAGACAGACTTTGTGGCTGCAAATGCTGCAATTAAGATGTCGTAAATCTGGGATCATCATTATTTCAAGCCATGCTTATGTTTACAAGGAGAGGCCTAATGGGTTTTTGTTACGATTTCCGGGGAGTTGATAATTAGCCGAAACTGGACAGAATTCTCCGGTTGTTGTGATTCTCTTTTCCCGTCTGCAGTGCACCCCCACCATTGGGTTTACCAGGGGAGGCTTCAATGGCAAGTACCATTGACAAGCGGCGGGAAACGAGAATCTCGCCACCAGCGAATGACGTGCGGCCGAGAAACATGTGGCCGGGGATTGGAGAATCCATCCCATTGTGTTTAAACATAAGCAAGAGGTCATGGGACAAGAGGTCGTGGGATTTGAAAGGAATAAAGGTAATGTGAGCAACGGGAGGATCCAGATTTGCCACAGGCGGTGCGTTTAATTAGTTTTCTTGAAGCTGTGTGCTGAACAACAGCTTTTTCAGAAGGCTGTCTGATTAATGTGACACACCGGGATCTGCAGGTTGTTTACTGAAAGGATCTCTCTTCCTATGCCTCGATCCAGAGAACGGCAAGTAATCCTGTGTTTGCGAACTTTATTTCAAAGTGGCTTTTGACCTGTGATGAGTTTTGCTTGATTGGAGATAAGTGAGGTATCCGTCAGAAGTTAACGTGTTTCATTTTATTGTTAAGAATTGTTTAACTGGTAATTGTAAGCTACATTTCTGTCATGTTAATACTGCATTAATAATAGAGATTGTTTTAATATTCCATATCCCCATTTTTGCGTGGAATTACTCATGGAGTGAATTATCCTTTCCTCACAGATTTTACAAATTATAAAATGATTGGGGTTTCTATCCGGTATCCTAGCAACTACTGGGGTCTGGTCTAGGATTGTAATAAAGGGAATTAACCAGGCCAAAGTAGGGAATCAAAAGGGTGAAAGTAGCAAGGGATTGTAAACAGGAGGAGGCAAAGGAGGGTTTTTAACCTTCTCTAGCAGAAAATTCTTGGAACAACCCAAACAGCGCAAGGCACACGTGCCCTCTGACCCTTTCACCTGCAGGTCAAGGCTTCTTTGCTTCAGTGACTCTGCACAGACTGATCCCACTGATTGGACAGGACTTCTATTTTGTGGTAAAGTGTGATTGGAGCCTTAATTGTATCACACGACTGGCCCACATATGTGTTCATGTGGTCCTCTCACTGCCTCTCACTGTTCCCTCTCACTGTTCGGGTACACTGAGGGAGAATTCGGAATGTCCAATTCACCTAACAAGCACCTCTTTTGGGACTTCTGGGAGGAAACCGGAGCACCCGGAGGAAACCCACGCAGACACGGGGAGAACATGCAGACTCCGCACAGGCAGTGACCCAGCGGGGAATCAAACCTGGGACCCTGGCGCTGTGAAGCCACAATGCTAACCACTGTGCTACCGTGCCGCCCAGTAAAAGAAGGACAATATAAAGTATCAGTCCAATACTGGCCAAAGTAGTGGCATTTGGAATCAAATCTAACCCGATTTTTAATATCATCCCCTTTCTCTCTAACTTCTTCCTTTTGTCCAGCAGGCAAAGGAATGAGATTGTGGACGGCTTGATCAGAGGAAGTATTTGTTTAACTCCTACTTGCAAAAGTGAATATTTTGGAGAAAGGTTAACCTGAAACTAAGTGATGGACAGTGATGGACATTCTAACTGACATTCCTGTTTTAATGATCCTCACGGGGAAAGGATTTCCCTGGCGCTGGTTAATTTGTCAGTTTCCTGGTGTGACACTGTAAGGAATTCTGATGTGGTTGAATTCCAACTTAGCGTGATACCAATTTGTGGCTCTCAGAGGAGGATGAGGAGGATGTACCAGCTTATTATTCCCTAATTTTGAGTTCTCTGCAATCGCTTGACCCTTGGTGCCTTCCCGTTGCCTCGGCCCCAACTCCGGACTTTCCTCGCTCACCTCTCAACTCCCTGTCCTGCTCTAAGACGTTCCTTAACTGACCAAACGTCTGGTCACCTATCGTAATATCTTCATAGGCGCTTGATTTCAAATTTTGTTTAATGATGGGTTCCTGTGAACCGCCTTGAAATGTATCCTGATGTTAAATGTGCTACTTAAATTCAAGTTGCATCGCTGCTACCCCTGATAGGCATCTGCTCAGCCTTTCTCCATTCTTCCTTTGTTTCCTGCCGTTTGCGCACAGATCTTGAGGTTCCTCTGCTGACCACAGGGCAAGGTGGCAGGTGCAGCATTGCCCCTCCAGTGTGAGATACAAAAGGTGAGAGGTGAGCTCACGCCAGCTGCCTTCCACTCCCCTCACTGAGCTCTGCGTTTGGGCCACAGCTTCTTGGAAAGAAAGCCTAAGTGAAGACTAAGAGCTCCCGCAAAGATCATCTCCCCTGCGGGTGAGGTTCGCCTCATTCAGCACTGGACCCAGGGACCAGAAAAATAGAGGGGTTTGTGGGTTCATCCAAAAGTAAAATCCACTTGGAAAAAACATCCAAAATCTACTTTGAAGGAGCTTCTAGAACACATGTGACCACAGGATTCCATGTTTTTCCTTCAATAATGAAGAAACTATCTTTCAAGGGCAGAGGAATTAACCTCGGTGTCCTGGCCAAGGTTTAATCTAAAATCAACATCACCAGAAACAGATCATCTGTCTGTGGGGGCTTGCTGTGCGCATATTGGTTGCTGCATTTCCCACATTAAAACAGTGACTACACCTCATAAAATTGGCTGTAAAATGCTTTGAGATGTTCAGTGGTCTTGAAAAGTGCTTTATAAATGCCAAGGTTTTTAAACTGGAACAGAAGAACACAAATAAATAGGAGCTGGAGTAGACCCTTCGGCCCGTCGAGCCTGCTTCGCAATTCAATATGATCATGGCAGCACGGTAGCATGGTGGTTAGCATAAATGCTTCACAGCTCCAGGGTCCCAGGTTCGATTCCTGGCTGGGTCACTGTCTGTGTGGAGTCTGCACATCCTCCCCCTGTGTGCGTGGGTTTCCGCCGGGTGCTCCGGTTTCCTCCCACAGTCCAAAGATGTGCGGGTTAGGTGGATTGGCCGTGATAAATTGCCCGTAGTGTCCTAAAAAGTAAGGTTGGGGGGGGGGGGGGGGGGGGGGGTTGTTGGGTTACGGGTATAGGGTGGGTTTGAGTAGGGTGATCATTTACTCGGCACAACATCGAGGGCCGAAGGGCCTGTTCTGTGCTGTACTGTTCTATGTTCTATGACATTGGGCTACACTCCATTTTCCCGATCGCTCCAGTTATCCTTTATTTCCCTGAGAGATCTAAACTCTTCCTATGCCAGCCTTCAATATATTCAATGATGGAGAATCCACAATCCTCTGAGGTGGAAAATTCGAAAGGTTCACAATGCTTTGAGTGAAGTAATTCTCCTCCTCTCAGCCCTCAACGTTAATATATCAGAGGTATAACTGACCTTCTGAATGATTACCATTTGTACACATCCTCATCACTGTAATTTTGGACATAGATCATAGAATTTACAGTACAGAAGGAGGCCATTCGGCCATCGCGTCTGCACCGGCTCTTGGAAAGAGCTCCCTACCCAAGGTTAACACCTCCACCCTATCCACATAACCCAGTTACCCCACCCAACACTAAGGGCAATTTTGGACACTAAGGGCAATTTATCATGGCCAATCCACCTAACCTTCACGTCTTTGGACTGTGGGAGGAAACCGGAGCACCCGGAGGAAACCCACGCACACACGGGGAGAACGTGCAGACTCCGCACAGACAGTGACCCAGCGGGGAATTGAACCTGGGACCCTGGAGCTGTGAAGCCACAGTGCTAACCACAATGCTACCGTGCTGCCCCATGAAGGTGCCCAGCCCATGGGCCACACAAATTACATGGCAGGAGTCGTGTAAGTCTTTCACTTGAAGAACTTACTTTTAAGAAAGAAAGTAAAGCAATTCAAAATTATAAATTTTTAAAATAAATTCCGAGTACCCAATTATTTTTTTTCCCAATTAAGGGGCAATTAGCGTAGCCAATCCACCTAACCTGCCCATCTTTGGGTTGTGGGGGCGAAACCCACGCAGAAACGGGCAGAATGTGCAAACTCCACACGGACAATGACCCAGGGCCGGGATTCAAACCCGGGTCCTCAGTGCCACAGTCCCAGTGCTAACCACTGCGCCTCATGCCACCCACAAAATTAATTTTTAGGTAGTTGGAGTTGGCCTTCTAATCATAACAACACCATTTGTCGTGTCACTCTGAATCCTAACTGTCATTTTATCTGTTTGCATTCCTATTATACAAGTTGCTATTTGTGAAATTATTTAGTCAGCCATACTCTATAATCGTTCTCTGTGTGAGATCGTTTCCTTAAAACGAAAAAAATAAATTTAACATTTGACAATAATTCGAAATATTAAAAAAAAAGGTAATGAAGAACTGTTTGAGAATCCAATGTTGGAGAAAGAGGATTTTCCAGAGGGTTCAAAAAGGGAATCAATTTGGGTGGAGCTGAGGAACATAAAGTGTGCAATTCCATTGCTGGGTGTAGTCGATGGACCTCCAACTACTGAGAAGGAAAAGAAATGAAATGTTCAACTCAAAGTGACAATCAAACGTTGCCAGTATCTGTCATGAGGTGTACTATAGGGAAACTAACCTGGGGCTGGCTATATCGCTCCAGACAGCGTATCATATGTTTAGCTCTGGGAATATTGACTAATGTGCTTTAGGTTCCAAAACTCAAGGCATTTCTGCATCATTTACCGCTAGTGGATAACATTGATCCCACAGGCAATGTAATTGTGGGCACTCGAATTTGGCTGCAGGATAAATACAGAGTATCAAGGAATTGAAGGAAAGTGGCTGCATTAGTGGAGCCTTTTTCTTGTCTGATTTTCTTTTATGTTAGTGTACAGTGTATTTTAAAAAGTATTATTCCTCATACAGCTGGCAGGGGGTTGGTAGGAATGAGGAAGGAAGTGTATGAGAAGTCCCGGATGCAACTGTAAAACCCTCTCCCCATTTCCCTCTCTCCTCATTTCCCTCTATCCCCATTTCCTTCCCTCCCCAACCAACTTTTCCCATCCCCCCATCCACCTCTCCCTAACCCCATTCTCCATCTCCTGATACACTCTCTCCCTGTTCCCCCTCCCCATCACCTCATACTAGTGCTCCCCATTCCCAATCTCCCCATTCCCAATCTCCCTATTCCCAATCTCCCCATTCCCAATCCTCTTGTTTGCATCTTCTCTTCAGGGCAGATTGGGTTAAAATCAGTCCTTTAATTCACTCCTGGTTTGATGATGTAGTGTTTGTAGTGGGTAGCCAACTGCATCGTGAGTGTACATCACCACATTGTGAGCATTTCATGACTTTCAATGCATTAATGAATGGAAAATAACAATAATCTTATAATCTTTATTGTCACAAATAGGCTTACATTAACACTGCAATGAAGTTACTGTGAAAAGCCCCTAGTCGCCACAGTCCGGCCCCTGTTCGGGTACACAGAGGGAGAATTCAGAATGTCCAATTCACCTAACAACACGTCTTTCGGGACTTGTGGGAGGAAACTGGAGCACCCGGAGGAAACCCACGCAGACACGGGGAGGAGGTGCAGACTCCGCACAGACAGTGACCCAAGCCGTGAATCGAACCCGGCTCCCTGCCGCTGTGAAATAGTAGTGCTAACCACTGTGCTACTGGTCTGCCCCGAAATGGCCGATTAACGAAGTGTCCCTCAGAGAACACAGTTTATTTCTCCGATTGGCCGGGATTTTCACTAAATCGGGATTTAAAAATGGTAAGCGTCCCGATTGTAGTTTCCTTACCCCATTCCCATGGATTCTGATTTTTGGTGCATTTTCAGGGTGCAGACTGATGTGTTTCATGAGCCTGCACCCTCCACCCTGGACCCCGCACCCTGGACCCCGCACCCTGGACCCCGCACCCTGGACCCTGCACACTGCACCCGGAACCCTGCACCCTGCACCCTGGACCCCGCACCCCGCACCCCGCACCCTGCACCCTGCACACTGCACCCGGAACCCTGCACCCTGCACCCTGCACCCCGCACCCCGCACCCTGCACCCTGAACCCTGCACCCTGCACCCCGCACCCTGCACCCCGCACCCCGCACCCCACACCCTGCACCCTGGACCCTGCACCCCGCACCCTGCACCCTGGACCCTGCACCCTGCACCCTGCACCCTGCACCCTGGACCCTGCACCCCGCACCCTGCACCCCGCACCCTGCACCCTGCACCCTGCACCCTGGACCCTGGACCCCGCACCCTGGACCCTGCACCCTGCACCCCGCACCCCGCCCCCCGCACCCTGCACCCTGCACCCTGCACCCTGCACCCCGCACCCCGCACCCCGCACCCCGCACCCTGCACCCTGCACCCTGCACCCCGCACCCCGCACCCCGCACCCTGCACCCCGCACCCCGCACCCCGCACCCCGCACCCTGCACCCCGCACCCCGCACCCCGCACCCCGCACCCCGCACCCCGCACCCTGCACCCTGGACCCTGCACCCTGCACCCTGCACCCTGGACCCTGGACCCTGGACCCCGCACCCTGGACCCTGCACCCTGCACCCTGCACCCTGCACCCTGCACCCTGCACCCCGCACCCCGCACCCCGCACCCCGCACCCTGCACCCTGCACCCTGCACCCCGCACCCCGCACCCCGCACCCCGCACCCTGCACCCTGCACCCTGCACCCTGCACCCCGCACCCTGCACCCTGCACCCTGCACCCTGCACCCTGCACCCCGCACCCTGCACCCTGCACCCCGCACCCCGCACCCCGCACCCTGCACCCTGCACTCTGCACTCTGCACCCTGCACCCTGGACCCTGCACCCCGCACCCTGCACCCTGCACCCTGCACCCTGCACCCTGCCCCCTGGACCCTGCACCCCGCACCCTGGACCCTGCACTCTGCACTCTGCACCCCGCACCCTGCACCCTGCACCCTGCAACCCCGCACCCCGCACCCCGCACCCTGCACCCTGCACTCTGCACTCTGCACCCTGCCCCCTGGACCCTGCACCCCGCACCCTGCACCCTGCACCCTGCACCCTGCACCCTGCCCCCTGGACCCTGCACCCCGCACCCTGTACCCTGCACTCTGCACTCTGCACCCCGCACCCTGCACCCTGCACCCTGCACCCCGCACCCTGCACCCCGCACCCTGCACCCTGCACCCCGCACCCCGCACCCCGCACCCTGCACCCTGCACTCTGCACTCTGCACCCTGCCCCCTGGACCCTGCACCCCGCACCCTGCACCCTGCACTCTGCACTCTGCACCCTGCCCCCTGGACCCTGCACCCTGGCCACCCCCATTATGGGGATAGGCATGCCGTTGCCCTCCACAATTCCCACTGCAGTTAATTCTGTGCTTCAATGAGTTATGATTTGTAGCACGTCAGAGATGTCATGGATTATAGACTGTGTAACACTACTATAAGGATGTGGAGGCTTTGGAGAGGGGGCAGAGGATGTTTACCAGGATGTTCCCTGGTCTGGAGGGTGTTAACTATGTGGAGAGGCTGAATAGACGCGGACTGTATTCATTAGAAAGACGGAGGTTGAGGGGCGACCTGATAGAGGGCTACAAGATTATGAGGGGCATGGATAAAGTGGATGGGCAGACACTCTTTCCCAGGATGGAGGGGGTCAGTCACCAGGGGGAATAGGCTTAAGGTCCATGGGGCAAAGTTTAGAGGAGACGTGCGAGGCAGGGTTTTTACGCAGTGGGTGGTAAGTGCCTGGAATGCGGGCAGTGCTGTCGAGGGTGTTTTGACTGCCCACAGAAGTAGCATTTGGGCCCTCCGTGGTTGGTTGGCTGCCGCGTGGCACAGGCGTGGGGTTGGCTGAGGGTAGTCGCTGATGGGGTCCACGGTGGGTCGGCCGTCTACGGAGTCGACGATGCACAGGGGGAGTGGGCCGTGCGGTCGTGGGATAGGCCTGAATGTTGTGTGATGCGACCATAAGTGAGAGGGGCTAGTTTTGTGGTCGCCACGACGTCAAGCGTGGCCCCTTCTAAGAGGCGCTGGCGGATGTAGACAGACCCTATGCCCGTAACAAATGCGTCTCTCATTAGCAAATTCGAGTGTTCCGTGGCCGAAACGGCCTCACAGTCACAGTCTGTAACTAGGCCGAGCAGGGCACGCCAGAAATCTTCCACTGACTCACCGGGAAGCTGGCGCCGTGTGGAGAGGAGGTGTCTGGCGTAGATTTTGTTAGTCCGCTGAGCGTAGTTTTCCTTCAGTAGCGCCATGGCCTCAGTGTAGGTCGGCGCGTCCTGAAGGAGGGGAACGATGTTGGAGCTCAGCCGCGTGTAGAGCCCCTCCACACCGCGTGATCTGGAGCTTCTGTGCTTCTGGAATTGTGTCTGGCGCAGACCCCATGTACGCTTCGAAACAGGCTAGCCAATGTTCGAAGTCCTTTTTGGCGTTGTCTGCTTGAGGATGCAGCTGCATGCGATCCAGCTTGATGCGGAGGCCCATCTCTGAAAAACTCAGTGCAATAAATTGATGCACTATCAATTACGACAAGACGAGAATCGGATGCAATCGAGGCTTTATTACACAGAGATGTGTGGCCTCCTACAGCAGCTGACGAAATGGCTGCTGTACGGGGAGCACACATATTTATACTCCACCTACTGGGCGGAGCCAGCAGGCAGGGATCTACCCCCATACCTTACCGTAAAACACCTATATCAGCATCCTATATATTGTTATATAACATTCTAAATCATTGATGAGTGCCGTTTTGGGGCCACGGACCGCAATAACATACACAAATACCCCTGCGCGGGTAAATTAATTTGTGATAGAGGGGGTCGCGAAACCGGAATTGACTCTGAGCTCACTGCTCTCTGCTGCCATCAGCCATTCTATGACTTGATTTCTTTCTATAAATCTCCGGAGAATAGTGAAGTGCTACAGCCAGTAACTATAATCAATGTTCGGAGAAAACAGCAACATTCACATGTAAAACCCAAAATACTTCACAGAACTGAAAATAACCTGATGTCAAGAAACGCAATCGGAATGATTATGGATCGAGACTGAAAACAAGATTGATGTTGGAGTGTTTGAGGAAACGGTAAAGGAAGGGAGACAGGGACAATAAGGTTATGGATTTCGGGAGAATATCAGAATGTGGGACTGAGGGTTCACCTGCTGTGAAGTGTGGAAGTGGTGTTGGGAAATTCCAAAGGAAGCCAGGGTTAGAGGAGTATAACGAGCAGGTTCTGGAAGGTGGCTGAATCTTGCCGGGATAGGGATTTGTAGATGACGATAAGAATTTTGAAATTAAAAATGAGTGGGATATGGAGCCAATGGAGCCTTTCAGCGGCAGGGAAATATTTCTCAGTATGAAACAGAGAGTAAGTTGCCATTTTTGAAGGGCAAAATCCCAAGTGCCGAGGAGGCGGGATTAGGGATATAAATTCTCAAGAAGCAAAGCCTGTCGGATGGGCAAAGGCGATGATGCGTAAATATGGAACTGGGGTGACTTTGGCTGGGTGAGTGTGGACTGTGCGGCCAGATTTTACACTTCAGTAGAGAACGGCCCGCCCCCGCCCCCCAACCTCCGTCCCGGCTTGGCAGGGTCTCTGAAAAGGATGCATCCCTCCCCCCCCCCCCCCCCCCGCCCCCCCCCCCCCCGCCGCCCCCCCCCCCCCCCCCCGCCGCCCCCCCCCCCCCCCCCCCCCCAACCGCCGCCCCCCCCCCCCCCCCCCCCCCCTCCCTGTCTGGATTTAAAGCTAGTCTCAAGAAGGTGACCATAAGGCCATTGTTGATTGTTCTAAAAACGTATCTGCTTCACTAATATCCTTTACGGAAGGAAATCTGCCATCCTTACCTGGTCTAGCCTAGCAAGCCACTCTGTTGGCAGTTATTAAGTTTAAAAGCTGGAATTGATCTATGCACCAGAAGCAACATTAGTACCCTGTGGTAGTCACCACTGTTGTATTGTATGTACCACATATGAAGTGTATTACGGTAAGGCCCCTGTACTACAGGTACGGGGGTAGATCCCTGCCTGCTGGCTCCGCCCAGTAGGCGGAGTATAAATGTGTGGGCTCTCCGAGCTGCAGCCATTTTGGCAGCAGCTGGGGGAGGCTACGCATCTCTGTGTAATAAAGCCTCGATTACTCTCTACTCTCGTCTCGCCGTACCTGATAGTACATTAGTACACCCAGCACTAGCAACACTGAAAAGTCCTCTTGACTAACATCTGACACTTGTGCCAAAAATTGTCTAACAGATGAGGTAAAAAACAGCCTGACAAAGTCATCCTCATGGAATCATATTTCACAATGTCCCAGACACAACATCACCAAACTTGGGGATGTCCTGTCCAGCTGGGGGAAACAGCCAGAAGAGGCGGAATCGACACAGCAACACACAGGGACACACAGGGACACACAGCAACACACAGGGACACTCAGGGACATAGGGACACACAGCGACACAGCGACACACAGGGACACACAGGGACACACAGGGACACAGGGACACACAGGGACACACAGGGACACACAGGGACACACAGGGACACAGTGACACACAGGGACACAGCGAGACACAGGGACACAGTGACACACAGGGACACAGCGAGACACAGGGACACAGCGACACACAGGGACACTCAGGGACACAGCGACACACAGGGACACAGCGACACACAGGGACACAGCGACACACAGGGACACTCAGGGACACAGCGACACACAGGGACACAGCAACACACAGCGACACAGCGACACACAGGGACACACAGGGACACAGCAACACACAGCGACACAGCAACACACAGCGACACACAGGGACACAGCAACACACAGGGACACACAGCGACACACAGGGACACAGCGACACACAGGGACACAGCAACACACAGGGACACACAGGGACACAGCAACACACAGCGACACAGCAACACACAGCGACACACAGGGACACACAGGGACACAGCAACACACAGCGACACAGCAACACACAGCGACACACAGGGACACACAGGGACACAGCAACACACAGCGACACACAGGGACACACAGGGACACAGCAACACACAGCGACACAGCAACACACAGCGACACACAGGGACACACAGGGACACAGCAACACACAGCGACACACAGGGACACACAGGGACACAGCAACACACAGCGACACACAGGGACACACAGGGACACAGCAACACACAGCGACACAGCAACACACAGCGACACACAGGGACACAGCAACACACAGGGACACACAGCGACACACAGGGACACACAGGGACACACAGGGACACAGCAACACACAGCGACACAGCAACACACAGCGACACACAGGGACACAGCAACACACAGGGACACACAGGGACACACAGGGACACAGCAACACACAGCGACACAGCAACACACAGCGACACACAGGGACACACAGGGACACACAGCAACACACAGGGACACTCAGGGACATAGGGACACACAGCGACACAGCGACACACAGGGACACACAGGGACACTCAGGGACATAGGGACACACAGCGACACAGCGACACACAGGGACACACAGCGACACACAGGGACACACAGGGACACACAGGGACACAGCAACACACAGGGACACACAGGGACACAGCAACACACAGCGACACAGCAACACACAGCGACACACAGGGACACAGCAACACACAGCGACACAGCAACACACAGCGACACACAGGGACACAGCAACACACAGCGACACAGCAACACACAGCGACACACAGGGACACACAGGGACACAGCAACACACAGCGACACAGCAACACACAGCAACACACAGGGACACAGCAACACACAGCGACACACAGGGACACAGCAACACACAGCGACACACAGGGACACACAGGGACACAGCAACACACAGCGACACACAGGGACACAGCAACACACAGCGACACACAGGGACACAGCAACACACAGCGACACACAGGGACACAGCAACACACAGGGACACACAGCGACACACAGGGACACACAGGGACACAGCAACACACAGGGACACACAGGGACACACAGGGACACAGCAACACACAGCGACACACAGGGACACAGCAACACACAGCGACACACAGGGACACAGCAACACACAGGGACACACAGGGACACAGCAACACACAGCGACACACAGGGACACAGCAACACACAGCGACACACAGCGACACACAGCGACACACAGGGACACAGCGACACACAGGGACACACAGGCAGCGGCGTGCAGAGGTCTGGTGATGCCCGGGGCCAATCTTGATTGTATGCCCCAAAGACTCAAGTATAAGGCCTAATATACTGAGAAATATTATGAGAAAGGAAAACATTTTGAATATATAAACACAGATGAAACATGAAATAAACGCTTTATTCGATTTTAATATTAATCAATCAAATTTATTAAGTTATTTTCCCCAAATGATACCTCCTGTCACAAAACACCTGAACTACTTCACTTTTTACATCAGCTGTGAGAATTTTTTTTTCAATGCTTATTAAAGCCAGGTTGGTCAGTCGCTCCTGTGACATAGAAGACCTCAGATATGTTTTTATTAATTTCAGTTTTGAAAATGACCTTTCACAGCTTGCGACTGAAAATGCAATTGTAAGCAGTAATCTGTATGAAACACACAGCGTCGGAAAGACATCCCTCCCATACTGCAGTAAAGACTCCAGAGCATCTTTAGGATCAGGGGGAACTCTATTCCCTCCAGCTCGAAGGAGCATCACAAATCAATAATTTCGTCATATAACTGAATTGCAACCACATCATTGTCATAATAATTTGCAAAGTCTGAACATTCCTTTTTTAATTTCTCTCTTTCTTGTTCATCTTCAATCACTACTGAATTCAAGTTCAGAAGAAAAGAAAATCGGTCACTGAGTCTTTGAAGACGGACACTGCGGTCTTCAATTTCAGTTTTTAATCTGTTCACAATCTCTACCATTACTCTATTCATTTCTTCTTGTGCCGTCAGTCCACTATCTCTTGCTGACTCTCCAGGCATTCTTCTTCTTCTCCTTGTTCGTGCAATTGGTATTCCCCAATTTTCACAATATTCATTGGCTAAATCTATTGCATTGTGGATAATTTCATCATTCTTCAGATTCAAGATATGAATAAGTCCTCTCAGATCACAAGAAGCTTCATGGAACTCCATTTTCGGATCCTGCAAACGTTTTGAAACTTTCTCCACTGATGATAAAACTGAGTACCAAAAATTTAATAAAGCTATAAACGGGAACTGTTGAATAGAGTTAAGTAGCGATCCTGCATCAGA
Organism: Scyliorhinus canicula; assembly: GCF_902713615.1. Taxonomy (NCBI): domain Eukaryota; kingdom Metazoa; phylum Chordata; class Chondrichthyes; order Carcharhiniformes; family Scyliorhinidae; genus Scyliorhinus; species Scyliorhinus canicula. Next base: position 4,052,384 of record NC_052160.1, on the reverse strand, counting down.
TTTAGTTTCCCTTGAAAATTCTCCTTCCAGCAGGTGTTGAAGGCTTGCAATAACGTTGTCACACTCTTCGTGGATTACTTGCACAGCATCATGGCTGGAACTCCATCTTGTGTCACACTGTCTTTTCACAGTCCGAGTGACAAATGATTTTAACACTTCCCAACGAGAAGTAGATGAAGAAAAAAAAGTAAAGAGTTTTTCTAGAATGCCAAAAAATGTAACAACAACAGGTTGCACCTCACTTGCATGGACACAGGCCAAATTGAGGCTGTGGTTCTCGCAGTTCACAAACACAGCTTTTGGGTTAACTTCAAGAATTTTTTGTTGAACACCTCCTCTCACTCCAACCATAACTGCTGCGTTATCATATGCTTGACCACGACAGTCATTCATGGAAATTTTGTCTTCTTACAATTTTTCCTGAATTTTATTTACCAGGCTGACTGCATCTTTCTTGTTGACTTGAAAAAATCCCAGAAATGTCTCCTTTATTTCTACTTTTCTGTTTCATCAATATGAATGTAACGCAGAATTTCAGAAACCTGATCTTCATGGGCAATATCTGGAGTTGAATCCAGCATTATGCTAAATATTTTGCGTCCTTAATTTCGGAAATTATATTTTTCTTGACAGTTTCACCAAGAAGATTGATTATTTCGTTTTGAATTCTGTTGGACAAATAGGTGACACTTTTTGGTTTCTCTTTCCCTCTCTGCAAGTGTTTTGCTAAGATGTCATCATATTTGGCCAAAAGTCTGATTGTTGCTAGAAAGTTTCCTGTATTTTCACTGACTGTCTCCCCTGGCTCTGATAACCCAGATATTCCTTCTCCTCGATGTCCACGATAGGCCAGGTTCTGTTTTGCCAGAAAAGATATAACCTCGACAATCCGTTCAGTTATAGCTTTCCATCTTTTCTTTTCAGCAGACATTTGCTGTTGAAGTTCAGCATCTATCGTAGTTGAATGATGGAGTCGAACTACAAGGTTCAGGTATTCCCTCATGTGAGCTCTATGAAAAGGGCTTTTCTCATGGTCAGGTATTGTTGGATTTAATTTTCTCCAAGTGGAGAAACCGTCTTCCTTTCCAAAGTTTGACACAGACGACAAATGCTCCTTTGAAAACAAAAAGCAAACAAAACAGTAGCATGCTTTCCGATATGGAGAGTATAACAACCATTTTCTCTCCACAATTTCTCCGTTTGTGGAAACTTTCTCAAACCACTGTTTGGAAAATGATCTCCCATCCTTCTCAGCAAATGGACCACTTTTATTCTGATATCTTTCAGGGCCATGTTGTAATATTGTCATCTTCAAATGATCTGGAATCGGTTTCTTCAAACAGCCAAAATCGCTTCTTTGCAAAGATATGCAAACATCTTCTTTATTTTCTTCACATGGATCATCATCCTGACAACGAGACTGAGGAGAGAGAGTATTATGTTCTGACCGAGCTGAATCTGTATCAGAAAAATCCTTCTCTGCACCCACATCATCTTTTACTTCTCCAGGTTCTCCTACTTCTTCTTTACTTCTTTTTATCCATGCATCTAATGCCCCTCTTTGATGGGACTCTTCTTCGACTCTGGCCATCTTTTTTTTCCTGTTCTGTGCTCCACTCGGTTGTACACGAAATACTCGTAACATTTCATTTTCTATCTCAAAAACCGTAAGACGCATGAGAAAATGGGAAGAAAATGGTAAACAATCGGTCAGTTGCAGACGGATAAACCATATTTCATTTCTTTGTTCCTTCGTATCAAATTATTTCACACTGATTCTCCACTGATAATTTTGTGCAATTTATATCATAGATTTGCAAATTAGTGGTATCTGTATTCGAATATTAGCATGTTAAGGAATAAATGTCTCCTATTCCGAGATTAAATGCCATAGCAGTCCTCTGATCATCCAGGCTTCACTCTTACTACATCCCA